>NC_136902.1:85747078-86039592 GCF_949606895.1 Notothenia rossii | reverse complement strand
TTAGGTGTTGCATAGTGATTCGTTTATAAGAAAAGAGCTGAGCAAAACACAAAATATATGAACTGTAAACAGCTGAAAATAAAAAAGGGCGAATGTTATTTGGAAAAGCTTCACTATTGAAAAACGAAAGCCTCTATAAAAACGGATAAAGGATGATGTATATTTTCAATTAAGGAGTATATGATACTTGCTGTGCTCCCAAAAAATGTTACTTAAAGAGCAGCTTGCAGGTTTTATTTTTTACTACATTTATGCTTTAACCTTGCCTGAAAATTACAATTAAAAATGTTAATGCAGGATTTGATATGTTTTACAAGACATAAGGGCAGGAATTCAGAGGAAAAGGAGCCGTTTTGAGCTCTGCTACTAAAAACTGCTTTTTTTTTTAACGTGAAACGCGTCATATTACGTCACATGGGGGAGTTAACTTTCTCGGACTCGTTCTCTGCCCAATCTGCGGTAGTAGTTTGTACATTGCATTTCAACATTTGTAAACATAGTGAGCTTGTGTTTGTGCAGGTTGCACAAACTCAAGCCTGTCAGGGCATCGAGTCCACAGTTTCCCTCATGGGAAAAGGACCGGAGCTAGCGTTTGTTCCTGGGTGCGTTGTGCATCCACCTCCCTGCAGCACATACTCCGTCTCCACAGCTTTATCAAGAAACCGTATTACATTTCTCTCTCCCCCCCTTCGCTGCTCTCTGTCTCCCCTCTTCGCTGCTCTCTCTCCCTTCCGGTACACGGCACCGTAAGACGTAGTGTGGAGTTGCATTAGGTAACGCTGTTGTGGCTGTACTGCTCCAGCCATCTCCTTTGTGTTTGTTTGTTTCCCACTGTCTGTGTTGTTTGTGTGTGCGTGGTGGCTGTCACTCCTGGCTCCCGGCTCAACCTCCACTCACCTGCTGCAATCAGCTGCGCACCCTCCCCGACTACACACCTGCTTTCCATCAAGCCATTTACAACGGCATATCAACGGAGGCTCCACAACCTTTCTCCGCCAGATCGTCAAGTATCAGCCGTATCTCGCGTCTCCCCTCCGGTCAGCACTGTAGTGTGGAGTTGCATTAGGTAACGCGAGATACGGCTGATACTTGCGCATTAGTTTCTGTTATGGATCAGTATCAACAGTCCTGCCAGTAACGTTACTATATTATCAATGCTACTTTAGTTATAGCCTGATATATGATTGCTAACTTTACAATGTTGTGATGTGACTGACGTTAGCTAACATGCTAACGCCGGTCACTCACCAAGACAGCTGCTCTGTTCTCCACTGGTTCTCCACACACCCAAAGCTCCATTTCTCTCCGATGGCCGTTATTTTTTCTAATCCTTGGCTGCTCCTGGTCTCTTGGACGCATAGCAGGCTCATAATTATAATCATATGCATTCGAATATATATTTTCAACCTCTTCTGTGTCAAAACTAGCATTGTGATCCATGTTTATTCATACGTTAGACTGGCCGCTCTCCCCCTTGTTTCTGGAAAATCTAGTGTATTCATCATTTTCCTACACGTTTATTCACTGGTGTCTCTAACCTGCAAGTTGCTCTTTAAACATGTGGTGAGTGCCTGATAACTCTGCTTTCATAATCTCTTCTCTAAACTGTAACAGCAGATTGTTTTTGAACAATTGTTATCTTATTTATATCCTTGACTGATCATTTATGTCACCGTTGTATCATATATTCCTTCAAAGCATTGTAAGAGAGCACAGTTTGATAATCTGTATAACTGCTGTATCATACTCTCGTGTTTTGTTTTAGTTGAGAACGAGCAAAAGGTAGTCCTATTACTGGTATGATAACAACCGTGTACAAAGCACACAGGAATCTTGTACAGTAAGTAAATGTATTTTTAGCTATCTGGAGGGAATACATCAGTTACGACAGCACTTACGCTACTCTGGGATTTGTAGTCTTTCTAGTTGCGTATTTTTCATAGTCTTATATTTCAACAGTTTTAAGACAAACTTTGAATTTTTTGACATGGAAATGATTTTTTAAGATTGACAAACAACATGTGTAATTCATGGCACAATTCAAACGGGATCAAAAGATAAGTTCTCTCTCCGTTGACTTCAATGCATTATTTTTTCGGAATAAGGTCCCATGATGCGGAAGTAAGTGGGCGTGACTTCGCCACTCTATTAAACTGGGATCTGGATCACATCAAATACCTAGGAGTTAACATCCCAAAAGACCTTACAAAATTGTATGACTTGAATTTTAATTTGTTGATTAAAAAAATGAAGGAAGACATACATTTAATTTAATTCCAATATTAAGTTTTGAATCACGAATTGAATCAGTTAAAATGAATGTCTTGCACCATGGTTAAAGGTTATAACAAAGAGTGGCTTGCTTGAAGAGATAAAGATCCTGAAATGGTGCTCCCATGATCTCGACTTTAGCCCGAGTAAGCTGCTCCCATGATCTCGACTTTACCCCGAGTAAGCTGCTCCCATGATCTCGACTTTACCCCGAGTAAGCTGCTCCCATGATCTCGACTTTACCCCGAGTAAGCTGCTCCCATGATCTCGACTTTACCCCGAGTAAGCTGCTCCCATGATCTCGATTTTACCCCGAGTAAGCTGCTCCCATGATCTCGACTTTACCCCGAGTAAGCTGCTCCCATGATCTCGACTTTAGCCCGAGTAAGCTGCTCCCATGATCTCGATTTTACCCCGAGTAAGCTGCTCCCATGATCTCGACTTTACCCCTAGTAAGCTGCTCCCATGATCTCGACTTTAGCCCGAGTAAGCTGCTCCCATGATCTCGACTTTACCCCGAGTAAGCTAGACGCAAGTTATAAGGGATGGGCTGATCGGGGCCTCTCTACCTACTGTACTTTTTTTAAATCGGGGGACACTGAACAATTTTCAAACGTTGAAAATACAACATGGGCTAAATAACAGTGACTTTTTCAGATTCCTTCAGGTACGCCACCACATAAACAGTTCTATGCTGGAGAACCAGAGGGCGTTCGAAAACAACTTACTGAAAGTTTTTATTGGTGCATATGGTACAGATTCAGGGCTCAAAGTGATGTCAACAATATATAAGGGACTCCAGGAGATTAAAAAAACAAGTACCATATACATAAAACTAAAATGTGAAAGGGAAACTAACAGTTGTATTCCAGAGGAAACAACTATTGTGAATTCCAATGGAGAATAACAAGCTCCTCCTCATGGAGAGCGTTCGCCTGGAAGAGTCTCACTAGATTTTTTGATCACGCCCGCTCAGCAGTCTCACCATGCTGGTTCTTCCAGCTGCTGGAGAAATTGTGGCTCCCAGGAAGCAAACCATTACCACGTGCTCTGGGATTGCCCAGTAGTAAATACCTTTTGGCATAAGGTTTATAAAGAAATTGTCATCATATTTGGAGAAAACATTTATTTTAATTGGGATGAACTCCTCTTTGGTTTCCTGCACTCAACATCCACAAATATTAAAACTAAATACTTGTTTGGGATGTTGAGTGTAGCTGCCAGGAAAGCAATCACAAAGCAATGGCTCAAACCAAACAGCCCATCTACTGTATAGATGATTGGTACGATATCATTTACGAAATCTTTGTAATGGAAAGAATAACCTTCTCTTTGAGGCTCCAGGAACATAGATTTGAGGACATTTGGGAGAAATGGAAAGTGTATATTACCCCGATACGCCCTTCTTTTGTCTAACTGTTTGAATATGTTATTTAAGGATCTATCCTGTCAATGTTTTATATTGTAAAGAAAACACCCCATGTTCTTGTGTGCTCATTGTTGTTGTCTTTTCAAGAAAAAGAAAGAAAGACGGACCACTCTGTACAACTATTTAACTACAGATGTATATGTACACTGAAGTTGAAATGTGATCCAAATCAAAAAATGTGAAAAAAATTCAAAATACAATTCAAAGAACATCAGTGTTAGCAAAACAGCATATTGTTTTGATGATAATAGGTATTGTGTTGTTGTTGTGCAATATGTTTTCCACTGTAAGAAATCAAGTAGCAGATTAAAGATATGAGCATATTAGTAGATAATATACAACATACACATCATATTGATTTTCTCTTGTATTTATTTGAATTTGATATTGAGGTAATCCAAAAGTAATGTGTGTGTGTGTGTGTGTGTGTGTGTGTGTGTGTGTGTGTGTGTGTGTGTGTGTGTGTGTGTGTGTGTGTGTGTGTGTGTGTGTGCAGTACCTCATCTCGGAGTTTGCGGATGAGCTCGGTGTCGTTGTGGTGCGTTTTGATGACCTGCGCCTTCCCGCTGGCGAGATGAGAAGCGCTCTCGATGAGATCCGGCCGCAGGGTACCCTGGGCCAGGAAGACCTCCTCTGGCTTCAGATTCATCTCTCCGATCACTTCATTGGCAACCTGGGGCAACACGAAGCAAAGAGTCAGACACTACAGGGACCTGGTAAACTAAAAACATTTAAGCAGCCATATTGGCAAGAGACGGCTAGCCAGCAGGTTCATAAATCAGAAAATATGATAATAGCATCTTTAATACTTTTGTAGAGGCTCGATTGAAAAGAGTACTCACTTTGACAAATGTATCTCCGATAATCTTTCTTTTCTCTTCAGGGTTGGTAGTCATATTCAGAGTCTTGCTGATACGTTTTCGTGGCGTCCGGTCCTCCTCAGAGATGGGGAGGGTTGTCGTTCCGTTGTAGAAGGTGTGAGCAGCGTTTACCACTAAATAAAGAAATATTTTAGAAGACACATTTGGGCTATGAGCAACAATAATAAATATTATACAAAACGTCAGTATACTGTGATATTCAAAGGTCGTAGTCATATAAGCCATAACATGTGAAGGAATGTGTCACATTTAGAAAGGTATGGCTTATTGTAAGTCGATTTGGATAAAAGCATCAGCTAAATGTAATGTTATGTAATACTGAATATCAAGTGCTATCACATGGAAGTACACACAGAGAGATGTACTCCGCTGACTTGAAGCTCTTATTGTAGCATCCCGGCGTCATTTAGAACTTTGTCCCCATGTGAATCTGTACCTTTGAGTTTGATGCCCAGCTTGGTGAGGGCCTCCTCCACGCTCTGACTCTCCCTCTTCCTCATGAAGCCGTTGTCGATGTGAACTGCGATCACCTGCTCCTGGTCCAGAGCTTTGTTCAGGAGAGCTGTGCAAACTGTCGAGTCCACCCCACCGCTCAGCAGCACCTGAATAAATCATCAGACACAGTCAGGAACTGCTCAGCAAGCTACATCTGTGACCTGTCTGGATAATCATTGAACGTATAAAATGCTCCCTTCCACAACATGGCATAATAACTACAAAGAGAAGCATGTATCCCTCAGACTGTAGTTCAACAAGAAACAGATTTCTATGTAATACAAGTCTTACTTTGAGGGTTTTTCTTACACTCATTTCTCCTCATCACATCCCCCTGAGATGCAGCCTAGTTTGAAGCCACCTCAGGGAGTCCACTTCCTCTTTCCAGATAAAAAATTGTTTAATTTGAGAGTTTAATTGGTTCTACTTTACTTCCCACCACTGCTGCTGCTGTCACCACTTCACATGCAGCAAACCCAGCTTTAGACTTTTAGGTTAATATTCTATAGGATTAGAAAATGTGTTCTTCTGTGTTCTGCTGATCTCTCCGTCCTAAAAAATGGTTTGGATAACAAACACACAAATCAGGAAACATTACGATTTTTTACTCACCAGCACTTTAGATTTGCCCACTTTCTCTTTGATTTCGTTGATGCAAACTTCTTGGCGGTTTTGTACGGTAAAGTTACTCGTGCATCCTGCGATCTCAAACAGGAAGTTACGGAGCATTTCGATGCCTCTCTCCGTCAAGTCGACCTCAGGGTGAAACTGTGTCCCGTACAGCTTCTTCTGTTCGTTAGCAATCCCTGGTGGGGAAAACAGATGTGCCAAGGAACTGTTAAACTGGGTAATTGTCATCTTTAAATGCTACTTTTAAAGAAATACAAAACAAAACTAGTGAAACATCAAAACACCATAGGGCTTCTTTATGCAACGTATTGAACCCACGACTTGTAATGGAGTTATTAGCACTTTTAATTAAGTAAAATAATAATACCACTGCATGTGCTACTCACCAGCAATGATGTTCCCGGATTGGGCCACCACCTTAAAGCCTTCAGCCACTTTATCCACACTGTCTCCGTGAGTCAGAAGGACCAGTTCCTCCTTCTGAAGGCCCCTGATCAAATAAACACACACTGATGTCAGAGGTACAATAACCACACATATACAGGGTTGGGAGATGCACTTTAATAATGTAATCCGTTACAATTACTAGTAGGGTTGCAAAGGGGCGGAAAGTTTCTGGTAAATTTCCATGGGAAGTTAAGCTGGGGAATTTTGGAAATATTCGATGCGAAATTAAACAAAAAAACATTGACATTTCAACAGATTAAAAAAAAAAAAAAAGAATTAAAAAATGTTTACAAATTATTTTATTGAACAATTATTTGTTTCATAGAAGAACGAAAACAGGAATGTTGAGTTAAATGTTACTCATCCCCCCCAACCCCACTCATTACAAAATGAACAAAAATGCACCCCCCATCCAAAGATGCCCACAAAGTCCCATTCAAAATGTTAAATGAAAAGAGCCCTTCTCCCTCCAAAAAATCCCTTTAAACATGTACATCTTCCTTCAAGCAATCCTCTGCATTTTTGACCCTTTCAGTCAACGGGCTCTTCGTGGGCCTCATCAACATCACACTCTAAGTCTTCCTCTTCAGTGTCAGTATCCAGCCTTGTTGAGGATGGGTCTGTGTCCGGCTCAAAGAGTCTTAGGTTTGCCCGAATGCCAACCAGTTTTTCCACTCTCACATTTGTGAGCCTGTTGCGAACCTTTGTGTGGTCTCCATAGCCATGCAGTAAGCAGTGTGCTATGGCATGGATATTCAAGTGTACTTTAATGGCATCTGTTTGTTTTAGTCAAGACTATGCTAAAATATACTTTCCCCAACTATATTTAAGTTCCCTATGAAGAGCCAACCTTCAGTTTTGAAAATTCCCAGTTCATTCCCATAAATTCCCGTTTATTCCAGTGGAAAGTTTTCATCTTGCATTTCCCCATAACGATGTTTAACAACCGGCGTAAACGGACCTTCGCGCGCTATCAACCAGTGAGCATGCGATGTCCTGTTCAGATGTTGTCAAATCCAACGGAATGCCATAAATAAACTCCACAGAATCACACTACACACCTACGCAATGATTACATTCAGGCAGACTGTAGAATACAACCTCTTTGGAC
The DNA here is from genome assembly GCF_949606895.1 of Notothenia rossii. Lineage (NCBI taxonomy): Eukaryota > Metazoa > Chordata > Actinopteri > Perciformes > Nototheniidae > Notothenia > Notothenia rossii. The sequence goes on along the minus strand of NC_136902.1, from coordinate 86,032,328 downwards.
CATTTATATACTTATTGAAAACAAGCTACAAAATGGAATACCTTGGAAAATGCTGTTTAATACTTTTTAATAACCTTAATTTTCACTAAATTGATTTATCAACTTGTAATACTTGTTAAGACCCCGCGGACACCCTGAAAGATGGGTTAGGACTCCCAGATCCAAGAATCCACATCAAAATACAGTTTGTTTCGTTTTAATATAATAACACATAAAAGAAAACTCCATTTACCTGAAGAGAGAACAAGTGTTGTCCAGTCCAATACTGAAGACTCCATCTTCCCTTAAACTCTTTTTGTGCACGGTGCCGCCAAAAACTTTATTCATCATCTGTAACAAACACACACCCACAACTGAGTTAACACATAGACATAAAATAACATGTTAGTGTGACTGCAAACATGTTAGAAATGCCGGGTGTCTAGAGAAATGAGATGGAGAATGGATGGCTGCTGGTTTTCATTTACAGGCAAGCTAGGAAAGCTTAGTGAGGGATGTTCTCAGCTAAAGTGCCCTTGAAGAAGGCTGTAAAGTCACAGCTGTACCCAGGAGATATAACAGCAGCCTGGATATGAGTGATTGTAAAGTGTAGCTATTCATTGTGAAATGTATGCAATGAAAATGCTTCCTCGAACAAAGGAATTGTGGTATAAAGATGGTCTACATAATGACTTCTAAAGCCTCACATCACATGATTTAAATGTGGGTTAAATATCACCCCAACATTAAGCGGAGTAGAAGTATAAAGTAGCATCAAATTAAAAGACTCAAAATGTACATAAATACCTGCATCCCATAGCAAATCCCAAGCACGGGCTTCCCGATAGTGAATATGGCCGGGTCAAACCAGGGGGCGTCTTCTGCATACACAGAGGCTGGACCTCCTGAGATGATGATGGCTCTAGGAAGGAGAAGAAAGAGAACAATCATGCAAAGGTAACCATCTTTATTTGGTTTTTACAGGTAACTAGTAGTCGTACATACATTTTTTAAAGTAACCCTCCCAACCCTGCTCACCTGTAGCCCTGTTCTCTGATGGCGAAGGCCGGGGTTTCCAGAGGGAGGATCTCAGAGCGTACAAACATCTCTCGCACCCGTCTGTCGATCACCTTGCCGTACTGGGCCCCGGCATCCAGGATGGCCACCGCCCCCTCACATGATCCATTCTGATCTGCGCTGCTGATATCCAGCTGTTGTCACGCAAATTCAGAAAAAACACACATTATGTTGTTTTAAGTGCTGAGTGGGCAGAAAAGTGTACACTCATAGTCTCTTTTGCACACTAGTGCTTACTTTTTATCGAGTAACACAAAGAAAAAGTTATTTTAATGTTTTCTGTAGAGGTGATGTAAGGCAACCCACTACTCTCTGGCTCCACTTTTGACCTCAAGCGTGGAAAATGTGAGCTAATAAAGGCCTAACACAATTAAGGACATGTGAGCTTCAATGCAGACACTGAGTCACTCTCGTCAAACGTGGTGTAACCATTCAGCTCATCAGTGGAATCACATGAATCCAACAAGTTAGTCAAAGGCTCTAATGAGCAGGGCACACTTTTTTAGCTGTGACACAAAGATGTAGGTCTGGATGTTTATTAAATAAAAAGTGTGCTGATCAGTTTGTGTGAGAGAAACATTTTCTATTGTATTAATTGCACGGAAAGATTATCTGTATTGCAGCAAACTTAAAAAAACAGATTATTTTAATTGAAAAGATTATTTTGTATGATTTGTTTACCCCGTTAGTGTCTTTGAGAAATAAGCATTCTAAAATGGTTTATGATTATTATTATAATTTTAGTCCCTGGAGAGATGTTGTAAAGTCATCCTAAAAAACGAATTACATTTCAATTTGAATGAACAAGTTGCAAAAACATGCAACAGAGACATACAATACTGGAAATGAGTGTGAAGAAGTACTCAGATCCTTTACTTAAGTGGAAGTAGAAATACACTGGTCTTAAAATACTCCATTACAAGTAAACGTCTTGTATGTGTTAGTTAAATAGAAGTACACAATATTTAGCAGCAAAATCAATATTCAAAGTACTTGTAATACAGAATGGTTGCTTTTACAATATTGACATGTAGAATTTTATGATATCCAGTTTTTATGACTCACAAATACTTTTAAGAGCATATTATAATTGTATATGTTTGTAATAATGTGTGTAGGCTATGTACTGTACTTGTATTTCTACATTTTTGTATAATCAATGTGTTAGTTAAGTAGAAGTACCATCAGCTAAATGAACTCAAAGTATCAAAAGTAAAAGTACTGACGATGCAGAAAGATTGTTTTTACAGTGTTAAATTGTTGTAAAATAATATAATATCCAGTTTAGAAAGTAACTATTATATATACGAGTCAATGTGGGGCTCTGGTTGTCAAGCCGGTGACGTTAATAGCTTAGTGACGACGTTAGCAACCTTGTCAGTTAACGTTCAGTTAGCTTACAGTGAGTGACAGTATCCGCTTCAAATAAATAACCACAATCTCAATGTCACTTTCCACAAATAAACGCAAACGCAGTAATAATACTTCTTGTTGGACAAAGAGTACCATCACAACAAATTCGCACTGCCCAGCTAAAGCTACATCTACCAACTGCCTGTGTAGCATGCTAGCTCGCTGGTATTATAAACAGTAGTTGTTAGCAGCATTAGCATGTTAGCAGCACGTCCGAGGCTAAGTTAGCGGGGCTATGCTAAAACCCACGCGGTGCTTGGAGGCTCTTACGGGGGGCTACAACATGAGAAGAAGTCAGTGATTACATGAATGTAAAACATATGTGTTTTTAACATAATTAAGACAACCTGACTGAAGCTATGAGCAACATGTTAATGTAACATTGCAACAGGCATACAGCAGTGGACCTGGTGGTAATGCTCTCTAACTTTCCCCCCGAGGTACAAACACACACAGGCCGGAATTAACACCAGCAACCCGGGGTCCTAACACCAAGTCACCCGGGCTGATGGGTTCTATGTCCCTGCTCCACTGACCTTGCTGTCTCCGTTGCACACAGCCATGGAGACGTGTTGTGGAAGGAGCTCTCCCTTCGCTGTGTCCCGGAGAGAGAGAGAGGGAGCTTCTGGTTAGCTCCTGGCTCAGCAAACCGATTACTGTTTCCAAAGCAGACTTGGGTTGTTGTTGGGGTTGGAGATGGACTGTCACAGGGTCTCCTCCTCTCCGGCTGGAAATAACTTTCTCAGTGGGAACAGACTAAATAAATGTGTCTGTATGTGTTATGGGTGGAGCGCAAAGTTAAAGCCACAAAATGAAAGTGAGGGAGAGTGTGGCCCCAAGAGGGCTGGGCTTAGACACAGACTAGTGTGAATTTGATTGATCATGTTAAAAAATATGGGTAGTGGGTGCCGGTTATGTTTTATGACTTGAGGTGGAAAGTAACTAAGTACATTTACTCAAGTACCGTATTATTTTTGTCATACTTTACTTGAGTGTTTCAATGTTATGCTACTTTATACTTCTACTTCACTGCATCTCAGAGGTCAACATTGTACTTTTTACTCCCCTACATTTATTTAACACTCATATAGTTACTTTTTATATAAAAACATACAATATGCTTACATTATTTGAGTGATACAAACAGGATAATATATTGTTATTTTTTAAATACTTTGAAAGAGCCATTCTGCATACTTTAAGTGTTGGTACTTGAAGTACATTTAGCTGCCAATACTTCTGTACTTTATGTTATTCTGAAGTGGGCCATTGTGCACAATGAGTAGCTACTTTTACTTTTTCAATCAATCAACAACTTTATTAATCCCGCAAGGGGCAATTGGTTATGAGCAGCAGTTTATGTCATGACACACTTCTTCTCCCTGGCCTTTTAGTCAGAGCGGAGCACGACTCCTGACTTTTCCCTGTGTTTTCTATATATCTGTTGTAATTTATTGTCTTTTATTATGAATGTAGTAATGTGTTTTTAAGTGATTGTAGTATTTATTACATGTACAGCACTTTGGCCCGACCAAAAATGACTTTTAAATGTGCTTTATAAATAAACTTTGATTTGATTTGATTTGATGTACACAGGCAGGAACATACAATAAGAAAACACACAGATACACCTGGGAGCACAAATGTGGATAATTCCAATTTACACTATAAATAGTTCATAGCATCACAATAATAAATAAATAATCAAGTTAACGTACACGTTGATGCTAATACTTTTGTACTTTTACTCAAGAAACATTTTTAATTCAGGACGTTTACTTGTAATGGCGTATTTTAAGACCCTATGAATTTGATATTTGCATAAGGGAGTCATCCTTTTTTATTTACAACATTTCAAACAGGCCTAAACAAGTGGTATTAAAGGGATAGTTATCTCTTATAGTTCAAATATTTGTATTATCTCAGTTTATGCGTGTGTGTTCATATCACCCACCCATAGTAACTGCACAAGTCCTGTTGATATACAATCTGCACACACTCAGAGCCTCGTACTTATGTCAGGCAGGGACAACAAGTATGTGAGAGGATCACCCTGTACTTTAACACATCTTCTACAGCATTACTTACAGGAATTTTTTCTCTTTTTCCTTTTTCAGACGCAATGAATTACCACATACTTTACCTTCAGGCTTATTGTTTAGGTGGCTTTGGTGTGCCGTCTAACCTAGGCTGATAGTAATGTAAATGCACTATCCCTTTTTTCTTTACATAAAGATTACTTGCTCAGAAGGAATGTCACTCAAAAACACAACGGACAGATGTCAAAGTCCACTCTGTGCACAGCAAGTTTGTAGTTTTTAGTTAATACCAGTATAAAAAAATTGAAAAAAACCCTATCTTAAAGAGGCCCCATTCTGCTCTTTGGGGGTTCACCCTCTCATGAAGTGTGTTATATAGGTTTTTGTGCATGTTAATGATCTGCAAAGGTTAACATCCCTGTGTTCCCCCCAGCCTGAAACGCCTCCATTGGACTCTTTTGTCTGGTTTCGGAACATAATGTCATCACTATGTAAGACTCAGACTTTTATAGGCTAGAGTTCCAACACATTTATGTTACAGGCTAAGGGGCGGGACATTTCTAAGCAGTTGACCAATCACAACAGAGGCGGACAGGACTCTGGTTTCATGATCGGTATGAGAAAAATAAAAACCTTCTTGAACATTAAGAAGAAGATAGAAGATGCACCTTTATTAATGGAGTAGAAGAACAAATACTAATATGAACCTGAAAATGAGCAGAATATGTCCTCTGTAGTTTTAAAAAGGGTAAGGCAGTTTTTTTCTACCTTAATGGCAAACATAATCTGGGGAAATCTGTAATTAAGTTGAATAGACCTTTTCAAAGCAGGCATTTAGACTAGTCACACACAGGTCTGACTAATTACATTATAATGGTGGCATATGTTTTGCATGATTTCTGGAACAAAGCCATCATTGATGTTGTTAGTTCTACTTAGTTCATCTGCTATAACAAATTAAAAGGTCTGCTGTGAATAAAGTCTACGGATCGCATATGTTTGGGAAAAATTAATGGCTCTCGCAGCATTTTAAGAATTTATTCCAACATTTTAAAAAGGAAAAGCACTATATAAATATTATTTGTATTATTCACTTTAATATTACTATTACTTTTAAATTGTTTTAAATAGTATTACTTACAGTAAGTAAGGTTTGACACATCTTTACTTGTATATTGTAATAAAACATTTTCCCAGTGTGGAAGTAATGCTTCCTTCCCTCACGGCCAGAGGTTGACAACCGCTGGGGTTAGATACTTATTCATGATATTAATGCCATCTTGTGGAAAATGTAATAAAAAACACATGAAAACACAATTGTTACCATGGCCTTAAAAAAATACAAATTTTGGACAAGCTGGTTACACCAGTCAAACTATAAGCAACATTATGAATTAGTGAACACATTTGTTATATTACATATTAAACCTTTACCATTAGCTAGAATAATCAATAAAGGAGAATTTATCTGCGGGCCTCTGTTGACCCTCTTTTTTCCCCCATGTATATTTTGACACGGATCATCTCTACAACACAGATACACAAGCAAACTGATAATACAGATACATATAATGAGTGCTGATATTGGGCTTATCCTCCTGAGACCCACCCATTCATTTTTGTCCTCTGTGGAGGACATTTGGTTTTGGTCCATGAGGTTATACATGCCACAGCATTAAGTCCAATTGTACTCCAAAGAGGACATCCTGGGCTTTTCAGACATGTGACATATGTGGGGGTGTGGCTTTGAAAAAGATAATTTCATTGTATTTCAAAATTGTGTCCATCAACACAAGCACTATTTATAGAAAGATAAATGGTAAGTTTGTAATTTTGTAATTACCAGTGTTGTGAGTTCAATATTTTTAATTAATTATAGTAAGGGAACATCTTAGGAGTGTAGTGACTTTCAGAGCCGTGTAATAATTATTTGACCTAAAACTAAATGTTATTATGAATGTCCTTTGAGGAGGACATGGGGATTTGCTAACTTTTTATTTCCCCCCATTTTACACAACACAAATGGAGTCTACCATGGATCAAAACTAACACGTAGGTTTCTGTAGGGTTCATGGTGGATCCAGTGGGAAAACATACATCAAGTGCCTCAGGTGTCAGATGTTTTATCTGCATTTCAAAAAAGGATGGAGGAGTACTACAAATGAGGGCTCACTATTTGTTGCATTGAGTTGTTGTGCTCTAATGTTGTCTAAATGTACTTGTATGTTAATGTTGTTTGTATACTATGCTTCGCAAAACTAACACCTGATGTCCTCTACAGAGGACACACAATAAAACAAAAATAAAAATATGTTTTTTTAGTTTTTGTTAGTCATTATGTTTATACCACCCTAAAGACTTGTGTGATCTAAAAACAAAGGACATTTGAAACCTATTTCTTTCTGGGTCTCAGGAGGATTTATACTGCTGCATATTCATAATATGTTTTGCAAGTAATCAGATTTCAACAAACCAACTTAGACATAATGAAAATGGGGACCTTAACAAATGCATATTTTGCCCAGTTGGTGAAAACAAGTTAAACAAACTAAACAAACTTAAATATGGATGGGATGGATGGTTGATGGAATGATAAGAGCATAACTTATCTTTTAGTTAGTGACTATAAGTGCAATAAAATACTATTTTCTGACATAGAGAGAAATGTAGGTGTAACATTTTGCAATTTCAGGAGCATTTTAGGCAGATTGTCACTCTCTCACATGATAGCTTCACAGAGCTCCTGTGATCACATGCTGTTCCACATAATTATTCATGTGTGCTGTCACATGCCATCTGTATGGATAAGCAGCTTCACATGCGCTCACACAAGGCAGAGCGTGCTGTTATTCATTACATCAAACCCAAATGTGGTTTAACGGTGCATCATGAGCATACAAAGGGGTTCAAATGTGGTGTCTGTTCAGGAACTCTAGGATGGCAAGAAACATTTTTGATCCTCTCTTCATTTGATTTCCACTTTATTTTCTACTTCCCAACATTTGAGATGGGAGTGTGTTCATAGACTCATCATTTCATTTGGAATAACAACTATGAAAATAAACATGTAGTGATTACAAGGCTTTACCAAGAGATGAAAAATGTCAATACATTCCATGGGCTATATAGAGTCAAATATATAAACAACACATTTACTTTTTTTGAAATATATTTATTCCTGATAGGGAAATCAATAGATAAAGGTTCTTGTCATGTCCATGAGATTGACATATTTAGCCATCAAACCATGTGTTCATTTAAACAACATTTTGTATTTATTCAATTGTAAAAAAAAACTCCCAAGGCTAGTCACAGTACTATAGAATTTATAATGAACTTTTTTCTATATTTCTACAGATATCTTTATTTGATGCATATCTCCTGGGACCCAGCCCATTGAAAATGCCCACAGTAGTGGACATGTTGTTAACATGCATCTCCTTTTACTGTTTTGAGCTACTCAATCAATCCCTGATGACTGATGTACTGTACAGAGGACATCATGGTCTTTCCAGTGATATTTCATTGGTTAAAATTGCATGCTGGGAAGTTTTCTTTTCATCCAAAATGGCTGGCATACCAAAAACCAAATGTTATAGAAGCATGAGGAGAAGTTGAATAATTGTAATTTTTATCATGAAAATCATATATTTTCTGGTTTATTAACATGTGAGGAACTATATAATTAGTTCTGAAAGCAATTAAATAATTCAAGTTTTGAAATAACAGCTCTTTTATAAATGTCCATCCTAGTGGACGTCAGGACCATCTTCATGGACTTTATGACTCAATATTGTTGCAGGAGACAGAACTCAAGCAGACATTTTCTGTACCAGATAGTTAAGGGAGATTCAGATTTTGAGCTCTCAGATGATGAGAGGGATGAGGATTTCACACCTGGGATAGAAGAGGGTCAAGAAGAAGGGGGGGAAGATGCAGGAGGCTCCATGAGCGCACGGACATAGAGACGGATAGGGACGAGCTGGAAAGACATGTCCCTCTGTGGGCCAAGAGTAGCACGTATGTCTTATTGTTGTTTTTATTTTAAGTGGAGCCATGAAAAATGAGAATTGCCTCAGGAATGCCAAGTTTGTTTCCATGGAGACCACATCCATAAAACTAGTCAAGATGACTACAGCCCGTGCCGACTGGAGTCAATGAGGTACTTTTCCCACTACATTGACTACAAAGTCTTTGAAGATCTGGAAAGATTCACCAAAAACCAAACTAGTTTTTTAGTGACCAAATAAACAGCAATGTTCAGATCAATTACTTATTTATGTTTGAAATAAAACTGAATGTATTCTTGTATTAATATCACTCTATAACCATAATACGTTACATAGTCTAACTGCTAATCTTGGCTGTCTTTTCAAACTAAAATGGTCCCGACGTCCTCTACAGTGGACATACTGTAACATTTAAAAATAAAATAAAATTTAAAAAGTCTAAATTGCAAGATGTTTTTTTTAACCCTAAATAGGTAGGAAATAAAAAATAAAGAAGAATGGAAAACGTTTTTTTCCCTCAGTTCCCACTTCGGATATTTGTATTCCATTTATTATTATATGTATTCTATTTTATATTTATTTTATTATGTAGAAACTGTCACAAAACCCAATCAACTACTGAACAAATAGAGTATTCTGATTTCTATTTATTCTTGATTTTGATCTTATTATGAAAGTAGCATAAATAATAGAAACATATGTATCAATGAATGGATGAATACATAAATCAATAAAGAAAATAATTCTCTACAACTTGAACCCATTTACTGTCACCATGCAACTCCATTCACTTCTTCACGTTGGAACAATATTTAACAATACTTTACAATATTTGTGCTTTACTCAATACAATGATCTTCTCCCCTTTACAGAGTATCAGCACAGAACCGGAACTCACTTCTCGCGCGCTCTGACACGTCAGCTGTAGGTGCCGGACGCAGTTAGTTGTTGCACGCGCCTCGTTTCCTGGTTCCTCGGTGTTGATATTCGCCGATGTAAACTGTTCAAAGTCAAACGGTAGTATTTTCCTTGGGTTTTATCACCGTTATTAATTTGTCATCCTGTTTGCGAAAGAATATTTAACGAATAAAATCCACTTCCGGTTGATTTCACCTGTAATCCAGCCGCTTGTGTTCAGTATGGGTGATTTAGCATGCTGTTATCACCAGGTATGCATGAAATCATCAGCAATCTTGTTTAAATTAATTTTTCTATCTGCTTGCATGTCCTTTCTATGCCTTCATATTTGCTGTAATTAATCTAATGGAGAATATGTGTTGTATTGTTTCCTAATTTAATTGCATGTTGTCATTTAGTTGTGTTCTATACCGTTACACCTGCGGATTTAACAGGCGTTAACCATTAAATGATTTACATAATTATTCTTAATTTAATTTCTCTTTATGGTGTCAGCGAGCCAAGCAATTCATGTGGAAACATTACATTAGGACTTATTACACAATGTGGTCAGACAGTTTGTCTAGTTCACTTGTACTATAATAATATAAATTGTACTTAAATAGTACCTAGTATACATTGAGTGCTGTTCAACTTGCTGAAAATCAAATCAATTAAAACACACCAGAAAAATGCAAGTACTGCTATTTAAGACCAAGCAATTAAAGGAATAACAGAAACCCATTAAACACAACAACAAAATACTGAAACAAAAGGTTAGTGTAAGAATGATAAGAAGGAAGAGACAGTTAGTTCATTTAACAAAAGTCAATTTTCATTTAAATATGTTCACAAAGCCTGCATCTCTTATAACCTTTGGTAGGGATTTACATAGCTTAGTAATAACTAAGTAATAAAGAAAACATCTTTACGTGGGAGAGTTCATACAAACAAAAAAAAACTGAATTATTAAGCTCATAAATACAAAGCTATAGCTGTAATGAGCATTTTCTTTTAATTGAGAATATCCTGGATCTTTTGTGAGTCCTTGGAAGAGTCACCTTTCACCCGAATAATCACTAAATAATTAATTATTCTCTGTATTTGCCCTTTCCTCTTGCCATGTGCACTGTGCTAAGCAGTATATAATATATTAGTCTGCTGGTCTTCATTCCAGAAACTCAATTTTCACCAAAACTCAAGTTTTCACCAAAACTCAAGTTTTCTTGCAATTATTTATATGTAGTCAAGCACTCAATGTAGCTCAATGCATGTTTCCACTTATCCAGTTTGCTGTTTGCTGTCATTAGACAAACCTGTGTATTCAATACGGTATTGCATATTGTTTTCGTCTTTGTATCTTTGCTTGTCTGTCTGGGAGGTTCTGTGGTTTTGTCATGATGACAGTGCAAAAAAAACGAGATTCAAAGGTTGATTTATGGTAGCTTTAAAAACGTGTAGTGAAATATCGTTCAGTTTAGATGTTTGAGTATCTTATTTTCATCTATTTAAAAAAAAAAAAGTATGATATTCTATGAAAACATTTTTTATTATATTATTTCTATATTATTGTATTTCTATATTATTTAAAGCAACTTTGAGCACCGGGAAAGCATTTTTTTTATTATTGGTATTATTATAATGATCTTTATTCTGCAGATTTCCTGAGGGCACAGCGGGTTTGATGCCCACTGCTCCAAGATGGAGAACTCTGATTTTATGACACACAAGAACGGGCGCCAGAGGAAGGTGGCGGGGGTCGCCCTCTCCTCTGACAGCATGACGGACATGGACAGGGTAGAGATGAGCTCTCCTGATCCGGAGTTAGAGGAGGAAGCGGAGGGTCTCATCAGAGGGTCTGACTCTGAGGACAGGAGGCACAGGGTCCGGCCTGCTGGGGTCCGTGGAGAGTTGGGGAACGTTTTGCTCCTTCTGTTCCTGTACGTGCTGCAGGGGATTCCTCTGGGCCTGGCGGGGAGCATCCCTCTGATTTTACAGAGTAAGAGCGTCAGCTACAAGGACCAGGCCTTCTTCAGCTTTGTCTTCTGGCCATTTAGTCTCAAGCTCCTCTGGGCGCCGCTGGTGGACGCGCTCTACTTCAGCAGGTTTGGTAGAAGGTAAGAATGACGTGTTCATGCTGCTGTTTTCATCTGTGTGGATTTGCCGCCCCTCTTTCGTACATCGCGTATGTTTTTTCTGCAGAAAGTCATGGCTGGTTCCAACACAGTACCTGCTGGGCCTCTTCATGCTCTACCTCTCTGTGACGGTCAATTCCCTGCTGCAGAGTGAGGGAGGACCAAAAGTGGTAACGCTCACAGCTGTCTTCTTCATGCTTGCCTTCCTGGCAGCCACACAGGTAGGAAATCACTGTGACATGATCCTACATGCTGGAGGATAAATACATTCAAGTTGATGGTTTCTCTTTGACTGTTAAACACCTGAACTTTTGAAAGAACATCCATAACATTCATCTGTTTGCAACTTATATATATATCAACATTCCAATTACTTGTATATAGACTACTCTGCACTTTCTATTATATTCAATTTTATTTACAACTTTCATTGTCATAACTACACTGTAGCGATGTACACATGACAATAAAAGCCTTGAATCTTGCCTCCATTTGCTGTATCGTCTCGGCCTCTCAGGACATCGCTGTGGACGGCTGGGCCCTAACTATGTTGTCCCGGGAGAATGTGGGCTATGCTTCGACATGCAACTCTGTGGGCCAGACAGCTGGATACTTCTTAGGGAATGTGCTCTTTCTGGCTCTGGAGTCTGCAGACTTCTGCAACAAATACCTCAGAACACAGCCCCAGGACACAGGCATCGTGACCCTGTCAGGTATCACATATCCCTGACATAAACTTACCAGAAACATATTCACTTTTTGACCCTTGCATTGGGATTTGAGTTGAATGAAGTCTCTAATGCTGTCTTTCTTCTGTGCAGACTTCTTGTTTTTCTGGGGGATAGTGTTCCTGGTTTCCACGACGTTGGTAGCCATCATGAAAAAGGAAAACGAGCAGGGCAAAGGGAAGAAGAAAGTCCAAGAGGAGACACAGGGCGTCATGGCAACCTACAAGCTGCTGTTCAACATCATCAAGATGCCCACCGTCTTCACCTTCTGTGCCTTGCTTCTCACTGCCAAAGTACTTCACCATCACTTGGTTTATCTTTTTGAAATATGACTTTGAGAGTGTTGCCTGTTCTTACCGTGAACATATGTTGTGATTAACAGATTTCTCTGTGTTTCAGATAGGTTTCTCTGCAGCGGATGCAGTCACAGGTCTGAAGCTGGTGGAGGCTGGAGTCCCTAAGGAGCAGCTGGCCCTGCTGGCAGTGCCCATGGTGCCTCTGCAGATCCTGCTCCCTGTGATCATCAGTAAATACACCGCGGGGCCCCGACCCCTGGATGTCTTCTACAAGGCCTTTCCTTTTAGGTACACACACACCCATGCACTAGCATTAAATAAAATAACAAATAACAGAGTGCTGCTGTTTGTTTCCTTGTATCTTCTCTTAGTACTTTTTCTTGATTATGTTGCAGATGGATCTGCTGTGATGCACATTTCAGACTTGCTCTGACATAAAGTATTATCGTGTCATATCGTATAGTTTTGTGCTTGCAGGTTGCTCATAGGACTGGGGTACGCTCTGCTGGTGTGGTTGACCCCCAGTTTAAAACAAGATGGGGGGTTCCCTGTTTACTACTACGGCATAGTGCTGATTAGCTACGCATTGCATCAGGTTTGTTTTTCTGTTGCTTTTTGAATATGTTGTTTTTCTTCCTTTTTCAAATGATGGCTTAGTGTTTGGGTCACTATTCTAGGATTGTCAGCAACACTAATGGCGCATTTCCACTGCAGGGCCTAGCATGGCTTAGTACGGTATAGTTAGGCCTTGGTAGGCCAGGCTCACTTTATGCTGCGTTTCCATTACAGTTTAGGAACTGGGGTAGTAACTATAGTAACGCAGTGTAGGCGGAGCCGTGACGTCATCTTCAATGCGTAACACAAAACCAACATCAGCCGTTAGCTGTTAGCCCTCAGAGCTCACAGCTCCTCATGTCTGTTCAGAAACTAGACAGAAGTTAAACAAGTCCAAACCACAGACTGTCTGTGTCATGGTGAATACAGTCAATGGTTTATTTATGTCTGTAGGCCGTTGCTGTGAGTGTGGACGGTCGGAGCATATACTGCGTTAGCTTAGCCGATCTCCATTCAGACTTGTCAAAGCATTAATTCATGGTTTTTACTAACCGGTATCAGTATGTTTTTACTTCGGCATCATTTTGAAACGTGTTACAATTAAATCACGGTCAAATATGTTCATCTTGTTGTAGTTGCCAGCGATTCTCTCACTAGTTTAGCATACTCAGCCCGGTTGTTGGCCTGGAAAGAACCTCGATTTTGGAGAGCCAGAAAACTGAAAAAGTACCCGCTAGCCGGAACTACCCCTAGTGGAAACGCAACCAAAAACTGCGCTCCGCGCTGTAGTGGAAATGCACTATAAGACATTGACAGTTTGCTTCTAAAAAAGGCCTCAGGACCCTCTGCACATTTCTACTTAACATTATATTAGGGGGACCAGGTGTTCGTTTTGTGCAGGGCTGCATAGCAAATAGACACCATTCCCCAAATCTGATCGACAGTGGCCCTTGTAAAAGGTGTCAGTATGGCCTGTTTGGTTTGCTTCAGTGAACACACAGTTTGAGAGCTGATGAGAACAAGCAAATCTTGTTTATTACTTTTGATGCAAACAAACTTAACTTTGACAACTGCATTGTTTGTTGGAAAAAAGATCCATTCAAACCAAATATATTTAAGTCCTTTACCTGCATCCTGTGTGCAACCAGATCAACCAATAGTTAAGCGTTCTTATTCATTTCTATATGTTAATGATTTCAATGAGAACGTTTATTTTCATGGTTGGTTAGACAAATCTGAACAGTTGGATTCAAAACTAGGTTTTTGTTCTCGGTTTCAATTCTTGTTTTTCAGCCAGGTCTTTTTTTTTACTTTCAAATCCTATTCTTTTGTTCATAGTTCATGATTAAATATGAAAGACACGTGCAAAAAAATATAAGATATTATGTTTTTATTTCATTTTAACCAATTGTATTTAATTGTATTATATTTGTAACTCCTGTGTTATGCCTGTAAATATGCTGCTATGACCTCTTTCTTCCCGATTTGGGGATTAACAAATTACATATAATGTTATTTAATCCACATTTGTGCATCGTCATTGCGAGCTTGGATGTCATGTCTCATATTTCAAGTTAAAAAAGGTAAAAAACATGATTTGCACTATCTCTATACACTTTAGTTTGTTTAATTTCCACAACATGTCACTGTGTAACAGAAAAACGTTTTAAATGTTTCTTTTTCTTTTTTTTCTTAAATGTTTCTTTTCAATGGATTATTAAAACTATTCATCAGAGATAGGGATTTAGTAATAGAGTAATTGACTAAATATATATTCTGTTTCTGGCCCTTGTATTTGAGCTGTCAGGCTGAAAGGTGTTGCCATGGTTAGTCCGAAAATCAGCTTTAACAGATGTTTCCCATGTTGCCCCCCAGGTGACGCTGTACAGCATGTACGTGGCCTGCATGGCCTTCCATGCCAAAGTGAGCGACCCCCTCATCGGGGGGACCTACATGACGCTGCTGAACACCGTCACCAACCTGGGGGGGAACTGGCCCTCCACCTTGGCTCTGTGGATGGTGGACCCCCTCACCTCTAAGGAGTGTCAGGGGGCGACGGGGCAGAGCTGTGGCTCTCCGGAGGAGGCGGGGGTGAGTGAAAGAGGGGGAGGGGGGAGGGAGGGAGGTCAAACTGCAGTGGTGTTGTTACCTGTATTCCTTGGCCTTTTTCCCTCCAGTAGATCTGCCCAGTTGGGCTGCGTTGCTGAAACACGTGCATGAAGATCCTGGAAGGGCCCCCTTTAATCCCTTAAGCGGCCCTATGGGGCTTACACAATTCCTCCACTGACCCAAATACACCACAGAAAGACGGCTTTAAAGCTGTCAAACCCATAAGATTTATTACAAAGACGCATATAAACAATATACATCCTAGGCTGAGAGGCAGAAACAACAGGGTTGCTAACAAATGATGGAAAATGAAGCTTCCTTACTTCAGTGATAAACATCGCAGGGTTAAGAAAAGGTGTGAAGAAGAATTCCCCAGGACTCTCTTTGTGATGAGACGGGAGGATGTCACTGAGTCTCCTGTAGGGACACTACAATTCTCCGTACAGCGTATCAGGCCCTTGGTGGATTTCATTTCGGCCCGCAGGATCATTTCTAATTACTATTAGATCTGGCCCGCCGGTATATTGCACACACACCTTCACTCCATCCTGAGGGTCTCCTCAGCTCAGAGCCTGAGCCCAAAGATGAGATGCCAAGTATCTGCTTGAACTAGCATCACAGAGCAGCAAGCTGAGTTTAATGGATGTTTCCTTCTGCTTTCTCTCACGACAACAGGGCATGTTTGGTTTTTCTTTGAGGGAAATAGTTTTGTTGAAGTTGTTGTTTGCCTGTGGGAAAATGTAATCATAAGAAATGACTCCGGAAAAGCTGCAGATAGAGCCATAAGAAATGAATGTAACCGATTATTTAATGTTTAATGTTGTTTTTATAGGCAATTATTTAAGCTTTGTTAGTTCCAGGTTTAATATGTGCAATAAGTTCATTTCAATACGTTCTGCAATAAACATTGAACCAGTCCGGCCCTCGACTAGTACCAATTTTTAAATGTTGGCCCACTGTGTATTTGAGTTTGACACCCCTGATAGAGAATTCAAACAGCTCTTATCATGGCTGACACTTAGAGATATCCGGGTCATTTTTACTAAGTTAGGAACCTTCCTGAGAGAAATGTACAATTCGAAGCAACCTAGCAGTCCCCACTCGGCATGCTCCTTGTTGCAGGAATGAAAAACACCAGAACACATACAGGTGTATTTAGTTAGACTTTACTAATTGACTCCTTTGTCCCTGTTTGTCCTTCCAGCTGTGCGTTAAGGAGGGCGGCGCCTGTGTGACTACACTGGACGGTTACTACGTGGAGTCGGTGGTGTGTGTGGTGATCGGTCTCGTCTGGTGGGTGTGGTTAGGGAAGAAGATGAGGCGGCTGCAGGAGCAGAGCCCCGCTGCGTGGAGGTGCACATCCAGCCACTGATGACACTCCTCCTCAGGACTTCTGACTCTTTCTTTGTTGCTCAGCGTAACGATGGACATGTTGTTTCACTCCGGTCCATCCTGTTTACTCCCTGCTCCAGCTGTTCACAAATCACTCTCAAACTGTGTCACCTTGACCTGCATAACTCTGATGAAAGACGTAAAAGTCCTTCTCATCATTACGATATCCCGGAGAACTGAAACTACGAGCTAGCTAAAACGTTTTATTTTGTATCCTGAAACTTTACTTTGCTGCTTCAGACAGCCTTACCAAACGAGATCTGAGTCAAAGAGTGTGCTCAAATATATTTCTGGGTTTGTTTTTATCTTGGATTTTATCTTTTAGCTTGGATGGCCAGTGTGTGGCTAGAAATGTTAGCAAAACAAATAATTTTGAGCCCCTCCACAAAAAGTAAATTAGTAAACCCAGCACTTCAGAGTCTTGTTCCCGGCAAGTCAGCATTTCATCTGTATTACAGCGATACTAAAGGGAACAGACGGCGAAACATACACATGTACTTCTTCGAATGAACTAAGCACTTGTGTTAAAATCCTTTCTCTAATATCTGATGCTGGTAAATCCAAGTAATTGAAACCCAGAATGAAGACTATCTATCATTGCTGTTTGACTCAGATCTAAACCAATGTCGTTGTTATTTTAGGATTATTTTAAATATATATTTTCCTCTGGAGTGATGTGTGCCTTGTTTACTGTTTCAAAGCCGGTTGATTCATGAAGGCAGGGGATATTACCTTTTGAAGTTGATGAACATGTAACACTGTAGTCTGTCGTAGATTACATAAAACATAGCTGCTATCGTTCTTTAATTTTTATATACTTTAGGAAAGGACGCTCAGCACACATTCCTCATGAATACAAAATGAGCTGTCCAAAATATGAAATGTTTAAGACATTTTTTTTTTTGATCAAATTAATTTTCTGCGCAACATGTGATTTTTTTTTTCTGACTTTTTTTTCTTCAAAATTCGGACTTTAATCTCAGACCTTGAGAAAACATTCACTTTCGGTCAGATCTCAAAAAAGAATTTCACATGTGGCCCTAATCCTCTTCCGTAGCTTTCCCTATTACAGGACCAATTCAAATCCTTGGAGCAATATTTGACAGTGCAGCTTGAAACTTTTTTACTATCATTTTTTTTTTTAAGTTGTAAGAAAAAAACAGACATATTTGTCTCTAAATGTTTTTTTAAGCCGATTAGGTTTCGCAGCATTTTCAAGTTTTATAGATGCATTCATTTTGAGACAGATTGTATGTGAATATGCTGTACACTAACTATCAATTTACAGATTAGTCCTAATTCAGTCAACTGTAACGTTTAACAGTTTGGATCAAGCGTTTCTTGTGGCACATCCCATCTGAAGGGGACGTTAACCCCAGCCTGAGAAGTGTGTAAATAAATACATCGATATGTCTTGCTCCAAAAACAATTCATCCCTCAGACCAGCAGCCTCCGTGAGAAAGCAAACGCCATTAAAGTCTTGCCTGTACATAGAAGTGAATGTTACAGTATTTCTCTAAACCCAGCATTTAAATACAAAATGTAAGGACACAATCAGGGCTCAGTGTAAGGATGCGTTTAACTTTTACATCGTTGTGTATCTGATTAACCATGCCGACTTTGTGACGTTTTGAAGGTCAAACCTTTCTAGATTATGACGGTAGAAAATGTTTTTTTAAACATGTTTGGCATGATACTACTCTGAAATGCACAGAAGTCATCTGTTTATTTAACTTCAGACTGCAAGCCTTTCCTTTAAAGTTATTTGATTTGTTTTTGTACCAGCACATCAATGTTTCATTATTATTCATGAGAGCCTTTTTGCCATTACTGGGCATTACATTTGTTCTATGATTTTAGATAGACTGTGTGACATTTTTATAATATCAATGTTTCAGATCAGTAACTTTAATCTGCTGAATTGGCTTTAAAGGTGGTGATAAATATTTCAGCTGCATACAATTTGCTTTTAATTTCTCACTTACCTCATCCCACTTAAATTGATGAGATGTTTGCTGTCTCGTTATGATTTTATAGATGTTTTTATTTGCCCATCTTTTCAGATCCCCGATCATATAATAGAAATTCATTGAACAGGGTGACCGTATAGAGACATTGAAATATGCTATCAGCAGCGATCTTTAATGCTCTGATGATGAATGCAATGAAAAAAACTCTTGTATACAAATAAAAATCCACTTGTGAGGTTTCTGCATACAAAAAAAAGGACACGATCCATTCTGAATTTTTTTACATTTTATTATAATTGTACTTGCTTTTTGGGATTTCCAAAATGTCCCTCCTTAACAAGTGAACGCTGATGGAACAGGCTGTGTATTATACCCCCGAGTGTTTGGAGCATTGAACCCGATAACTGCTGCTCGGCGTCCAGATCAACTGGAGCCATGCGTCTCTTCGGGGGTCCGATGATCGTCTCGGGAAGCAGCACCGAGATCAGCTTTGGGTTAACAGGTGGACTTTATTCTGCTGATACATCCCACAGTGTAGCAGATTACTGAAGAATTCCCACATCAAATAAATCCTCCACAACACCAACGCTGAATAAAACGTTTAATTTAGGCTCTGATTGATGTATAGCACTGTTAATGCATCCTTTTTGTAAAACATGGTAAGACATAAAGCTATATTCGTCAACAACCGGAACCTTTTATTTGTCCGCCGCTCATAATGATTCTTTGATCTTTTTTTTTTTTTCCTAAGAAATCATATCATTTTATTGAGAGCCAGGAAGCAAGAAGAATAAGAAGTGTCAACGTCTCCCGATGGAAGCAGATCCCTCACCGGCATTCATTGAAATAGCACTCAGCACTTTGGACGTGGTCTAGTAAAGACTTAGGAGGAAATTGCTTGCATACTTTGATTTATTTCCTCAAGAGTTTCCAGTCCTACGAGTCCAGGTCAGAGGGTGAGGAGACGAGGTGGAGACGTGGTGATGTCGCTGCAGCCCCACGCACACACTCCCCACTGTGACAGTATATGGAGTGTGTGTATTTGGATTGTATTTGTCTCTAGCATCCATGTGTTTTTTTGCTTTAAAAAATATCAACAAAAGAAGAAGAAAAAAAAAGAGTCACCAATAAACTCTCCTAAAGAGGCGCGGCGGGTCATAGGTTCATACGAAGATGGTCGGGGCGTTTTGCCACCACGGGGTAGGCCTGCTGCTTCATCTGACCCAGGTGGACCCCCGTGGGCTGGCGGATGGGGAGGGGGGCCGAGGCCTCGGAGTTGGAGGTCACGTCCATCTGCTCCGGGGTGGACAGCTCCATGGCCTGGTCCTGAGGGGACTGCATGACACTCGGACCCCTGCTGGTGAGGATGGGGTTTCGGGCCCAGCACTCCTCCCCGGAGAACTTCACCGGGCTGAGAGGAAAAGGAGAGACAGAGGTCATTGGAGGTCAACATGGAGCCAACGTCAAAGATTGAAGACCCCACACAAGTCCTCTCTTCTGTATGTACAGGGTATATGCAGGAATCCTGAAGTAAAACCTTTTAAGACCTTTTTTAAGACCCTTCCCATACATTTTAAGACCTCATCGCCACTTTGAGTTTTAACCGGTTTCCTTGGCGACACACTTTACCTCACATTGACTATATACAGTATTGATTGTCCTTCCTCCTTATCTTCCAACCATTTGGACGCTAACTTGCATTTCCCCATAACGATGTTGTTTAACAACCGGCGTAAACGGACCATCGCGCGCTATCAAGCAGTGAGCGTGCAATGTCCTGTTCAGATGACGTCAAACCCAACGGGATGCCATAAATAAACTACACAGAATCACACTACACACCTACGCAATGATTACATTCAGGCAGACTGTAGAATACAACGTCTTTGGACCATTTACATACTTATTGAAAACAAGATACAAAATGTAATACCTTGGAAAATGCTGTTTAATACTTTTTAATAGCCTTAACCCCGGGACACCCTGATTGAAGGACTTAAAAGGACTAGAAGGACTGAAGAGCTTTTTGAACATTAAAGCCTGGAGACATATCACACAGTAGAGACACTGAATACACATATGAACCTTCAAATGAGCATCATAGTGCCACTTGAAGAGATATTGCTAAATGTAATGTGTTTGCTAAACTATTTTTATTTAAGAACCAGACTCAGCAAATGAGATTTAAGGAGAACTGCATTTGATCTATTAGTCTGCACGATAAAGACATGACAACATGTACAATGAAATGTTCATGGATTTATTAACATGCCATGAAACATGTAAAAGAGGAAATGTCCCCTGTGGTGATATGGGGTTTACCAATGAAGTCATTTTTTCCAGCAGACACACAGACGTACCTGAGAGGAGTTCTCGGGCTGCCCACGATCCGTCGGGGTGAGCGGACTTTTGGCTCAAATGAAAACCTTTCTTTGATGTTATCCAGGACTGACGGAGCGACGTATGTGAAGCCCTGCAGAAAGAAAAGAGACCAGAGACACACTCAGTTACACCTAGTGCTGTGTACCTGGACTCACATTCAGGTTCAGGTCCGGACTCAAGTCCAGAGGTTCAGGTTCAGGTCCGGACTTATAAGTCCGGACTTGTGTCAAGTTGTGTGAGTAACTAAAGTGAACTTATTTTTAGCTAATTATCAATTGAAAATAAACTCATAATCAACTCAAATTCAAACTCGTCAGGTTTATTGTGCCCCCTTCCAACTTGTGTCTACACCATGTCTTTTGTAGAAGTCTACATGTGTTACTAACTACACAACACAACTACATACATAGTGATGTACATACAAGACTCAATATGCAAGAGTACAAGTCTATGTGTTCTTGTTCAAGAACAACAGCATATTGACATTGTCTGGGTGAAGTGTTGCTCTTTCGGCAGACACTATATCACCATACATACAAAGGAGTTAGCTTAGCTACACTACCAAATATGGCAACCAGCGTCCCACGCTGTCAGTGTCCACTATGTCTAAGCCAGCTTCCCTTGACGTCACACAGATCTCGCGAGCAGTTGCGATATTTTGCGAGACTTCGTGAGTTCTTTAATGGCCGCCATATCAGAAGCCAAAACAATGTTTTTCGTCTTTTCTCAGCGCAAACTTCTCGATCTATGGAAGGTTTTAGATGGTTTAGAACAAAAAGGAGAATATACGTAAGTACCGGTTCCCGACGTTCCGGTTTTAACCGGACTTGAACCGAAACTTTTTACAAGTCCAGTACCGGTTCGGCGTACCGGTACGCAGCACTAGTTACACCTCACACAGAAAGACATGCATCGACTTTAAGATCTGATATCAACTCCACAGGACTGCTTTTAATTCTTATGATGTATGCTGCTCTGTGATGCCCGGCCAGAATCTAATACATGAGCAAGAGCAATTAACTTATGAGCAAGACGCTGCCTAACGACAAGCCTTTTCAAAGAACAACCTGTTTACTGTGCACACTTGTGGTGTCTTGTTTGACATTTAGTATAATGTTAGAAACCGTTCTCACTGGGATCCAGAGACAAACAAAGAGGAATGGAGTCGGAGGATTACCAGGAAGGCTTGGTTTGCGCTCTCGCTGAGGGTGGAGTCGTCCGGGCTGTCCACCGGAGTCTGACTGGTGAACTTGGAGTCGAACTGACTCACGTCTTCAGCTGATTGCTGCAAGGACAGAAGAGGAACACAGGTGAGGAGGTGTGGTAAGAGGATGGGATTTTAAACTTTGCAGACCATTTACCTGTGTAACACTACAGGAGAGGGGAAACCCCCGAAAGCATAAAAGGGCCTCTTTAAATTGGACTTCACATAAACAGGCTTCCTTCACCTGTTCCAAAGTTAAACTCAGGCTCAGTTTGAAGTATAATTGGAAGCTTTTGCAGGCCCTTACCACTCATATAGAGTTCTTCAGTTCTTCCTCACATTATATAAGATGGTATTGTGCTTTAACCAACCAAAATAGGTTTGAGAAATCATTCTTCAAAAAGGGTGAACACATTAAAAGCAACATCCCATTTCAAAATGTGTCTTCAATCACTTTTCAAACCTTGAAAACGTCACATTACATTTCAAGTATTTCCTGCACCCGTACAAACACTTCTACACTTTAGTTATGAGTAGATATTCCAACTAACAACATGACAGTCGGAAACAAGAGAATGCTTGGTTTCAACTTCTGAAACAGGTAGTTGAATCTGGGCTGGATTTAAATCCCATCAAGAAAAAAAACTCCAGCTACTTAAGAAGCTTTAGTGGAGAGTTTACAGAGATCTGATTTCTGCATCTAACATTCTCGAATGTCCCACAGCCAAACTACCAGTAATACTGAAGTGTCCGATTCAGGATTCCTTGTGACCCGATACTCACCAGGAAAGGTTTGAAGGGTGGCTCCACTTTCCGAGCCAGCAGATCCTCCCAGTTAATGTGTCTGAAGAAGGGATGAGCCTGAGGGACAGCAGAGACACAGAGAGGGGCATTAAACATTCTGAGCTGCCATGAATACAACTACAGATCTCTAAGGGTCTCTGGGTTTTTACCTGCACTTCTGTGGCGTCTCCTGCGCCCGCTCCCAGCCGCGATGAGGCGTTTCTCTTCAACAACTGTGCAACCACGAGTCAAAGGTCAAAAATAATGCTTACACAACAACAGCTACACACTCAGGATAGGCGTTAAACAAACAGGAAGTACCCGCTTCAGGAGATCTCTGGCTTCTTGTGTGAGGTAGGGCGGGAGGCTGAGCTTACACTTCAGGATCTTGTCGATGGTCTTTTTCCGGTTTTCCCCCGTGAAGGGAGGCTGCAGGGGAAAGAGAGAGGAAGGGGTTACTCCCAACACTCCCAGATAACGACAGAGAGGGATGAAATCATCTGTTAATGTTGTAGAAGATGCACTGACCGCTCCTGTGAGCATGTCGTACATCAGAGCGCCGAGGCTCCACCAGTCCACCGCTCTGTTGTGTCCGCTTCTCATCAGGATCTCCGGGGCCCTGCAGCGATCACAGAGCAGTTGTTATTGATTAATGAATGTGAATGAGTCAACAGTGAGCATGATAAGAGGAAAGGAAGTGTTCAAGTGAGCAAGGAAGTATTATGTGTATGCAGGTGCCTGAAAGCGTGGATGTGAGAGGGGAAATGAGAGAGCGCCGCTCACATGTATTCGATGGTGCCGCAGAACGTGTGTGTGACTGTGCCGTCGTGAATGGACTCTTTACACAGCCCGAAGTCGGTCAGCTTGACATGACCTGGAAGAAAAAACAAACACAATCAGATACAAGTATTCAAAATTATTTGTGGCCAATAAACAAGAACACGTGGGATTATCTGTTTTCTCACACACCGTGGTTGTTGAGCATGATGTTCTCAGGCTTCAGGTCTCTGTAGATGATGCCCTTCTGGTGCAGGTGACCCATCGCCATGGAGATCTCCGCCAGGTAGAAGCTACAGAGGGAGACAAAGAAAAACACGTTTGATATCGCTGATCAAAAAAACATGATAAATAGATCTTTAAGTGAGTTTCAGCTGTTTGATATCGATATATCATGATATTAAATAATTCAATAAATATAGGAGACATTTTGAAAAAATATTTGTTTGTGAATGTAATATTTAGCCACAAAAAAAATCGAATTATTGTTTCCAAACTCAGTTTTTATTTTATATTTATTTTAACACTTTTACTTTAGCACTTATACTTTTTATATTTATATTTTATTTTATATTATCACATGTTTCACCCTCTGTCTGAAACCAGAGCCCAGTCTGCTCTGATTGGTTAGCTGGCCGGCTGTTGTGATTGGTCAACCACTTAGAGATCTACCACCCCTAAGCCTATCACGTATGATGTGTTGGAACGATAGCCAATAGAAGCACACATTTTACAAAGTGATGTCACTATTATCCTGAAGTAAACGAAGGAGTCCAATGGAGGCGTTTCAGGCAGTGGAAAAAGGCATAATAAGACCTCTTTAACATACACCAAACACAATAGATGATTATTTCTCATGATGACATGGTTATAGTCTGATATTAAACTACCAACACTCACCAGGCTGTGTCCTCCATGAAGATGCCCTCCCTCTCCAGCTGCATGAACAGTTCTCCTCCTGAACACATTTTTATACTGTTAATGAAACACACGCCCTCTCTAACGGTACGTCCACACAGCAGCTTTGAAAAAATCTTGAAAATCTTGGAGCTGGGCGTGTCTGAGAGCTTGGGGATTTTTCGCGAGCAACGCGACCAACAACCAATCACATGAATCTCCCGCCCCCGGCATACAAAGCAAAAAACCCCGGGGATTTTATGCGAGCAATGTATATATATATATATATATGTCACTGCCACTGTCTCTGCCACCTCCCTCCATGCCTGGTTCCTCTGGTTTGTATCCCGGTAAATAGTTCTGGTCGTAAAAAACCGGGTGATTTGCGACCGTAATTTCTCGTTTGGATATGGATATTATATGAGGAAATGAACTGCGGTCTGGCTCTCCCAGCTTGGACGCGGTTTGATTGGCTACTATGGCTAGCGCTTGTACTGTCAGATTTGCATAAACGGGATTTGATTGGCTGACGCTTCCAGCTCAGCTTCAAAAGTTGAACATTGCTCAACTTTTGAATCCTGAAAATCCTGTAAATCCTGTAAATCTTCGCTTCGCTTCCCCACAATGCAGTTCAGCGAAAAGCGAGGCAAAGTGACCTCACTCCCATTCAAAGTCAATGGGCAGAGAAGCATTGGAAGATTTTTTTTAAGCTGCTGTGTGGACGTACCGTAAAGGTCAGGGTGTGCAGCTGACCCTCACAGTCACTGCTGACACGTGGTGTGTATGTGCATGTCTGGTACTGACCACTCAGGTACTCCAGGATGAGGTACAGCTTCCCCCCCGTCTGGAAGGCGTAGATGAGATCCACGATGAAGGGGTGCTTCACCTCCTCCAGGATGTTCCTCTCTGCCTTGGTGTGGGCCGTGTCTTTGGCGTTGCGAACGATCATAGCCTGGAGGAAAAGATCCACGTCAGTCAGGAGGCAGAGAGAGGGGCTCCAGTCCTGTGGTATTCTATATTAGATTGTTTTATTGTTATCGAGTCTCTTTGCTTCTTAATGACTGTTTTGAAATGTAAATGTTTAATGTGTTCCAGTCGCATTATATCTTAATGCTTTTTATGTTTTTCTGTAAAGCACTCTGAATTGCCTTGTGTTGAAGTGTGCTTGCCTTCCTTGAGACACTGGGTATGTTTAGATGGAAAACACAGATGTGAAAAACTCCAGACAACAACATGTTCCTGTCAACAGGTTGTGTATCACTGCCTTATTAGTCACTTCCTTGTTTGTCCTGCATGACTAATAGAAAGAAAGTGATGCAACTACATATCAAAACATCTGAAAGGCTGCCATTTAGGTGACTAACAAAATGGTTGCCGTTTGATTAATTTAAGAATAAAATGTACTTTGTGTTCGTGCACAAAAACTAGTTTGTAGGTTAAAGGGGCTCATTCTCAGGTTCATATTAGTCTTTAGTGTCTCTCCTGTGACATGTCTCCATGCTTTAATGTTCAAAAGGCTCTTTATTTGTCTCATACCGCCTCTGTGCTGCAGCACCTCTTTTCACCCTCTGTCTGAAACCAGAGCCCAGTCTGCTCTGATTGGTTAGCTGGCCGGCTCTGTTGTGATTGGTCAACTGCTTAGAGATGTCCCGCCCCTTAGCCTATCATGTACAATGTGTTGGAGCGCTAGCCAAAAGAAGCGCGAGTATTACATAGTGATGTGATTATGTTCTGGAAGTAATCAAAGGAGTCCAATGGAGGCGTTTCAGGCACCAAGCGCCTCGTTAAGGAAAACATCCGCTTTGGGTTATGTAAAGTTAAACCAAGAAATGCTCTCAGTTTCACTCTCATGTGTGTGTTGTGTAGACTGAGAAACTGAGAATGAACCCTTGAACAATGTCCCTGAGATACAGTACTGTATCTCTTATTTCATTCTGATTTAATTTAATTTATTAAATAAGGCAAACAATAGCCGCGTTCACACCGGAGTACTTTTCCCCGTACTTTCCCCCTTTAGTTCTGTTAGTACCCCTTATGTTGCGTTCAGATCCAAAAAGAGTACTTCGTGCCGGGAACTTTTACCCCCAATTTTAGTGCCTGCTAGAGAGGTGGTACTATCCTGGGGGGAAAAACTGCCCCAGTTCTGATTGGCTGGGCGAATTGCAAACCACGCCCCGTAAAACTCTGAAAAGTTTTGTGAAGCCGCCATTGTGTTTGTGGCCTTAGCATTATTAGCATTAGCCCTGCGCACCAACGGAGAGAGAATAACTCTCCGTTGGGAGCGGTGGAGATGAGGAGGTGTCGGCGTTCTGGCGATTTACTCGGAAGGCTTCAGTAGGGACTCTGGGAGTCCCAGCAGCTTCTACTGAAGCCAGTCCCTAACTCCGGGGACTTCAGGCCGGGACTTCGGGTGGCAGTATACGCCGTGAAGTTGTTTGCAGCCTGCCAGTAAACCCAAAGCAGAAGAAGACGAAGTGACGTCAGTGACTGCAAAGTACGCGGCGTGAACGCGGCTATTGCATCTTTTTAACTGTTTCTTCTAGTTCTTTAGCTCTGACAATGACCGCAGTGCATATTTATTACCCACTTAAGCTTTCAAATTCTCTGGAGAATAATAATGTCTATATACTGAGCACAATCAGTGTCTCCTGTGCCCTGTACTACAAAGCCAGTTCAACAGACCCTGGATATGTTTGAGTTATGGCTTAACTAACCCTAACAAACGAGATCTCGCTAAGCGGTCTAACTCGGTAAATCAACCCAGGGTTTCTCTGTCCGGCTATTACCACGTTCACGTGAAAGGGGCGGAGTTAGCAACATTTGACCAATCACAAACAGAGACAAGCGTACTGACAGCGCAGTGTCATACTTCCTGAATGAAAAGTAAACTATAATATTAGGCAAATATGAAGAAGTTAAACTTTAAACATCCATGACTTAAACCAGGAATGGGAAAATGGCGGCCCGGGGGCCGCAGATTAATTTAGAAACAACGTAATTAATTTTTTTTTTTTAAATGTTTTAACTTGTAGTACTGATACCGTCCACTAGACTCCTACTTACGTTTCGGGCTGCGTACATGATTTCGTTCGGCAGCCAAATACCGCAAAAATAATTTGTGACACGTTGTGTCTTGTGTTTGTGTCCCGGGGAAACACACAAGAAACACCGGCTGTTGTTATTCCTGCTGTGACGTTAAGTTGCCGCTTGTAATTATGCTTAAAAGTTGAAGTTTAATATTCTAAAAACCAAGACTTTATTTGACCCTGCCGTGTTATCTATGATTACTATACGCTTTTCATTCATAATTTCAGCAGGAGGGAGGGGGAGCGGCGCTGAGGAACAGCAGAGTGCGGGTTGACAGGTGCCTTAGGTTCAAGTTAGACAACTAATGTCTGGGTTAGTGTTCATGACTTCATGTCATCTTAATGGTTCATCTTAATGCACACGCATTTTCCGTGCTTTCCAATAGTTTAAAATAGTTTTATTCCACTGTTAAATAACCTGTTCAATACAAACATGCCACTTGTACAAATTAAATAACATTTCTGTGAACTGATATTTGTTTAGTGAGCTTATTATAGGATGTTCCCTGAAAGATTGTAAAATGTCAATGAAGATGCCAGACTTAGTATATTTGTTAATAATTACATACAATACATGGAATTTGTGTGTGTGTGTTCCAAGTGAATCTGCGGCCCCCTGGTGGCCAGTACATACATTATGTGGCCCCCACCACCATCCAAGTTGCCCATCCCTGACTTAAACAGATCAACCAGGATAAAAGCAACATAGCTGCAGCTGCAAGGTGAATACAGAACAGCTGGTAAAAAACTACAGAGTGTTTGAATGCGTACATTAACAGGTTTATGATATCACTGCCCCGTCTAAGACACGAGTGGATCTGACTTTAATTACATGTGACTCGAATGTTGTCAACTTAATGTGTTGCTTAAAATAATACTTCTGCATACAGTATGTAACACTGTAAGTGTTGCACGACCAGATACGGCTCAAGAAGCTGTCAGATAAGGAAATATATGATACATTATGATCTGATATGATGTGAACGATAATGGGACACATCAACGTCTGCACTCACAGTGCCGCGGTCTGTACATAATGTTACTTTGATCCGGTTGATTATGTTAATTTGTGGCAGATATTTAATTAAGCTTTCTTAACGCTAATGTTATAATTGTCAGATTGCTCTGAAGATGGGAGGTGATATTCTATTAATTGTCATGTTGACACAGTGATGACTCAGTGATTTTTGCCGGACCTCTTTCCTGCAGCGGCAGTTTAAACTGTATTCCCAATATGAGTTGATAACTTTAAACTCCGCACACTGAGCTCTGATTGGTCAGCAGGCGGTGCTTTCACTGCTCCGGAGCAGGTTTGGTGTTCAGCATAAGTTACCATGGAGATCTACCCCGGTAAGAGGAGAACCAGCGTCGTAGGACCGGAAACCCAGAGTTAACCCTAAAGTTACCTCGCTAAGCGAAAATCCTGCTTCGTAGTACAGGACACAGCTCTCCACCCTCCTGTTTATGTTTGCTAACCACTTCTGTCAGAAAGCTGAAGAGCTGCCCATCAGAAACCGTGTTGTCTCAGCTCTGAGCGTCAGCAACAGCTGGAGCTCAAACTGAGGCTGGGAGAAGCTCTTTGATTTTAAGGATGCAGTACAAGCTTGTTGACAAAGAAGCCTTGAATTTTTGTATCAATTCCTTTCTTTGTTAATTACGGATGACTAATCTGAATTCTAATCCCCTTCTCATTTTCAAACTGGGCTTTTATTTAATTAGTAGACTATCAAAAATTGTCAGAAGTAACTAAATGTCATCCAATTACTGCTTTACTCACTATGGGCCACTCATGCCCCTTTCACACAAAGGCGTTTTCAGCTCCGGCTCGGAGCTAGAGCCTGAAAAGTACAGTTTTTTCCTGTTCACACCACAGCGGCGCCGCCTCTTAGCTCCGGAATCCGGTTCACTTCCAGCTCCAAAAAATTGTCGGTCTAGAGGCAAGAGCTTCGGAGCTAAGAGGCGGCGTCGCTTACGTCTCTCTTACGTCGAGGCGTGCAGGAAACTAAACCCACCTCCCCTGAACATGGGTCGACTGAAGAGTCTCGTCATGCCTGCCAAGCAGTAGTGCTTATAAACACACTTTATAAAGTCAGGCAACACTAACCAGGCTTCGTGTGGTTCTGTTTATTTGTACCTTACTTTGACCATCCGTTCACTGCTATTGATCATTGTGGAGAGAGGCAGACGTTTTGTTTTGTATTATAGCAGCTATCGGATGGAATCATGGGAGGCGTGTGGCGCAGTGGATAGAGCCTTGGTATGGGGATCAGAGGGTCACAGGTTCAAACCCCACTGCTTTCAGCATGTCGTTGTGTCCCTGGGCCAGACACTTCACCCCGAATTGCTCCTGTGAGGATTGTCCACAGCATTGAGTATGTAAGTTGCTTTGGATAAAAGCGTCTAACAAATAACATGTAATGGAATCAATACACGGGCCGCACAGGTTGTCGTGTCCGACTATCACAACTAGAATCATAATAAAAATAAGCCGGTAAAATG
Source organism: Notothenia rossii (assembly GCF_949606895.1). NCBI lineage: Eukaryota > Metazoa > Chordata > Actinopteri > Perciformes > Nototheniidae > Notothenia > Notothenia rossii. Next base: position 86,002,100 of record NC_136902.1, on the reverse strand, counting down.
TGCCTGTAGAAAACGGTTTATGCCACGATAGGATAGCAAGTAGTCAGTTTAGCTTCGGTTGCTATGCTAACATCACCCATTTTATACCAGAGAAACTTTCATAACAGCGTTGTGATGCCAAACAGCGTAAATTCAGACTGACACACATTCACTTAAGGGGAACTGGGGATATGTATCAGCTGCTTGTGTGACAGTCGGACAGTGAATACTTTAGAGCGGCCGCTGCAGTGTGAGCTAACAGGAGAATAAACTCCCGAGGAAGAGCAGCCAGCACTGCAGCGGTCGGTAAATGCCGCTGAAACACATTAATAATAAACAATGAACCACGGCACTCTGGAGAAAAGCATAAGGTTGGAGAAGTCGTTATTTAATTTAATCTGGCTTCGTGTGATTAAAAGCAACACGATCATCGACCCGACGCAGTCCCCCATTGTTGTTGTTGCGAGCACCGTAACGCCGTTGGGGAGCAAATCAGCGATGTAAACGGTGACGTCATGACGCAGCAGCGGCTGCACCACTCGGTCTCTGGGCGGTGTGAACAGAGCGGGAGCAGAAAAGGGAAACCGGAGCTGAACCAGAAAAGCTCTAGCTCGGAGCTAGAAAGGGAAAAGCGCTCGTGTGAAAGCCGCATCAAAGCTATGTTGTATAAATGTGTATCAACCTCACACACAGAGCAAGGAGTCAAATTCTCATTTAGGAGTAAAGTAAATTAGATTGAGATATATCATTCAGCAGTTTCTCTCAGTTAGTAGTTTCAATGTGCATTCAAAACCATAATGACACGTGTATTACAGGCTAGTTTTGCTCATTAAGACTGCACATATATTTTACCTCAGCATAAATGTTACAATTCATATGCTAGCGTATTCTTTCATTTTGAGGTGCAATAACACAGCAGTAATAGATGTTACATCCTACATCCTGGTGTTGTAGCTAAAGGTATCTTGTTTCTTATTTACGTACATTATTATTATAACATTTGATTGGTGGGTGATCTTAGACACATTTTGCTCCAATTTGATCATGTATTTATTATTATTATTATTATATCTTTATTGAACAAGCACCATGCATGCATACAAATACATAAATCTCGAAAAGAGAAAAGAGGATGAATGCCAGATTGTAGGTAACAGCTAATCTATGTTATTCTAATTGCTGAACATGGTTTATGTTCAGCTGCTGGAGTGTTTTGTTTCACTGTCTGAGACACCATTGATGTGTCACTGTCTACCTGCAGGAAACCTGGAAAAGCCCTGATGAGTTCCTCTGTGGATAATAATTAAAGTGCATTTACTCCTATGTCTTAATGACTTCTTCCTCTCATGAGCTCTGCCCCTGAAGCTACAGGCCTTTATCAAAGTGTTGCAATTCAAAAACGCCTTGTTGAAATCTGGCACGCGTTCAGCGAGTCACCGGGGTCATTCATCAGCAGTGTGAGTATCAGGCAGAGTGTTTAAAGTGCCAATGCTGCAGCAGCGCGGCACGTGGCAACCGCCCAGCAAGCAGTGAAATCTAAACCCCTCCACCGGATTCAAGGGCGGCCAATATTTGCAGACAGAAGCACCATAATGTTTATTTGTAGAAAAACAAGCATGCAATTACGTTTGACAGGACACACACTGGGAAGTGATTAGAAGTGATTTAAGCGGAAAAAAATACCTTTTTTAAAACTTTCATGGCAAATATTTTGCCCGATGCAGCTCCGACGACTTTTCGGACTTGAAAAACCTGCATAAAAGAGGAAGTGATGTTTAAAGCAATCATTAGAGGGGAAGAAGGCAAAGTGTGGAACAGTAGAGGTGTGTGTGTTAAAGGTCCCATGTCATGCTTTTCCGGTTATCACCCGTCCCCTTGTTTGTTATGTAGCTTTTTCTGCATGTAAACGGTCTGCAGAGTCACAAACCCTCAAAGTACACCCTGTAGCGAGTAAAGCTCTAACACAGAACAGACCTGTCTATGCTGCCCCAAAACGCCTCGTTGGACATTTCTCTTTTTCCATTTTTTACTTCTTGGGTATGGTGACGTATTTCGGGTATAGTGACGTTACGTCCGCGGAGCCGTTACGTTTGGACCAACCCGCAGACTACCTCATACACACTCTGCGGGACGTTGCGAGGCTCGCTGCTGCTAGGAGCGGGACACTGAGAGCTGGCTCACTGGTGTGGGGTCGGCGAGACAGCGAGACACCGCGGAACTCAGCCTGGGCACACACACAAACTCCCAGCCAGGCTGCGGGTGTGTGTGCCAAGGCTGGGTTTCACTGTCTCGCAGACGGCCACTGGGCTCACAGGGAGGGGGGGGCAGGAGCTCCAACAAACCGTTTAGGACAGAGAGTGAATACACATACTATACAGAGATGCTGTATGAGAAACCAATGTGAGTTTGGAAAATTGCACAATATAAATGTATTTTAGTAGACCTCAACAATGGAATTATGATCAGTAGAAATGGCCATGACATGGGACCTTTAATTGTAGTTTCTCATGTGCCATCTTAAGGCTTGCCCCTCTCGAGTACTGCATGTACCTTTCCATATCCGCCTTTCCCCAGGACCCTCAGCAGCTCGAAGCACTCCGGTCGGATGTTCTCCGTCCCCTGGTTCACGTTGTCCTCCGATATCTCAATCTTCTCACAGTCGTCCATGTTGCTGCACAGACACAGGATTTAATGCATTGTGCTCTTGTCAAAAAGAAAAATAATGTGTGAACACAAGCACAGAAGGCTAACTCGAGTACTCACAACTCAAATCCAGTGCACTGATCCATGATATCACTGATTTCAACCTGGAAGAAAATAGGAAACACATTATAAACACAAGTCATTAAGCTTTTATGTTTCATAATAATTCTCTGCTCCAGTTTTTCTCTTCACTATATTCAGTCTAATATTTAATATTCCATCCGTCACATACTTATGTTAATATAATACCTTGCTTTATATCTTGTTATTGTTCATTTGTAAATTCAACATGTATATTTACTACTTTATTGTACAATGCCATGTATGTGATGCTGCTGAAACACAAACATGTTCTTATAAGTGCTAACTGCTGTAAAACATTTTGACCACTCTGTAGGAGCTTTGGATCTCAAGGACATTTTCCATTTCTTTCTTGTGTTTGAAAGACATTGTGAGTTCAATACTATGATAATAAAGCATTCATAATACATGTCATCCTTTACAAATCAATAGCTATAATGAGGATAATGACTCGGCAAGCCTATTTGAATGGTAATCTTCATGTTCCAGCTTCTCCTGTTTTAGGATTTGCTGCTTTTCCTAACACTGTACTCTTACTCTAAAGGGAGCATTTTGGGGGTTTTGGTCAACCAACCAAGAGAAGACATGAGAAGGTGAAGAAGATACCACTTCATAGGCCAGACCACTGATCGGTTATAAGAGGAGTTCATGTTCAGATTTAAAATCAGGGAAATAATCTAAAAGTTGCCTCCCAACTTGTATTATATTCTATGGTACAACATTCATACTGTCTGCCCGTTTACAAAGGTTTCATCTTAGACACTGATCTGACAAACAAGAGCTGCTCTGTTGTAATAGTCGCCCAATCAGTGCTGTATGTGTATTAGGTCAACGTTTTTTATCCTAAAGAATAAAGAAATGTACATGTGTATATGTGTGTATGTGTGTGCAGTTGAGGGTTAACTGTTTTCTATTCAAAGTCTATAATCTATAACAGCCAGTGATGATGGGTTTGCTGTACTTGTATGATAATAGCATAAAGCAGTATTTACACTATAATTCATAAATATAATTTAGATCAATTGTTTTTGACTTATTTCCAGTTGAAAGCCGAGTCTTCAGTACTGCTGTGTTGCTGGATTTCACACTGAATGTGAACAGAAACACAGCAGCTTTAAGTCCACACAGTCCCACTCTGTTGCAGCCTTGCCAAAATAAACTGTTGCACACTGAGCCACATTTATCACTGCAGCACCTTTGGCCAAGTAAGGCTCTGTTTGCACAACTCCAACTTGACAGCAACGCTTTCTGACCCGGGATAGCCTGAACAATACATGCATTTCACCACTAGCTGACCTTACATGTAATATAAAATCAGAAAAAAAGTGACAGCTCTGTCATGATCGCTGTCGGGTTGAAAAGGCCCGAGCCCCGGCTGCAGGAGCAGGCCTGCGGTGGCTGGCCGGCTAGCATGCTAACAGCTACATGCTAACAGCTACAGCTAGCTAGCTGCTCTGCGTGAAGAGTTTCTGTGTGACAAGTCCCCGCAGACACGCTCAACATCCCCCATTAAAGTACCTCCTCAACCTCATCGTCGGAGACATTTTCCTCCGGCTGGTCCAGATCAATGTCAAACATTCCGGCCATGGCAGCGCTTCGCTCGGATCGCTCTGTGACAGAATTGCAGGCGTCCCCCACCTCATGGACAAACACCCACCGCCGCCATAACCGGCTACTACACTGAGCATGCGCAGTGCGACACTCAAAGAGAGGGGCGGTGACCTGGGCTTTTATTTTGAAGGACTGGGAGAAACTGGTGAACAGGTTTCATATTTTATGTGGGAGTTTTTTTTTTTTTTTAAATGGTGGTAACACGCACACACTGTTACAATATTGTGCACAAAACCAATTGCAGTGTGCAATAATCACTGCTATTTAAAAAACATACATATAAAGAAACACTCCAGAGAGTTTTTTTTATGAGGTCTCAATCCTGTGTTATTTATGTCACTAACTTAGTTCTTCAAAGTACTGCCAGTAGTGTACTTATTTGTCATTTTATTACTAATGTCTGTGTGCTTTCCTTTTAATCATTGCTTGCCTTTAAGTGTGAAGATGTGCAATTTGGACATGGATTTTTAAAAGTAAATGTAAAAAAAAAACATTGCTCCCACTTTGCAGCATTTCAAAATTTATTTATTTCATTATTTATGTGAGTATTTATACATTTAGCAATACATTTAGTTATTATTGTATTTGGGTTTGTATTTTTATTTCCTTTATGATTTATTTTGTATGCATTTATTTCTATTGTAAATGTCATTTTTCATTTGTGGAAATACTTGTTTAACCCGTAAAATTATTCCGTGTTGAAATAAACACTTATTTGCAGTTATTTACTAATTTGATTCCCTTTTATCCCCCCGTTTTGATACTCTGGTCAATCGTATTAACTTAGGGTATGAGGAAAAAGGACTCTTGTCCAGTACGGGGATCGAACCCGCGACCTTGGCGTTATTAGCACCACGCTCTAACCAGCTGAGCTAACCGGACTTAATTAGATTTACAGACATGACTTCAAAAAATCAGACAATAAACGCCCCTAACCCCAGAATAGCAGGCGTTCCCCACAGCGTTGGAGGCGGGGCCTCGTTCATTCCTATGACAGTTGCTCATTGGCGCATGAAGCCAAGATGGCCCAATTTTTGAGAGAGTGAAATGTCACGAAAGTATTCATATAATCCTGATATTATCATATAATCCCTTCTTATTGTGCATCCATGGGTAAAGGTAAAACTCATGTATTACTGAACACGTCACATGAATGTGCCGGGCAGCGCGGTCCCGTGGGAGATCCGCGTTCATAATGCCGAGGAAAATAACTCTCAGAATAACGTTATTAGCACATTTTACAATTTGAGGACCGAATGCTTTTAATAAGGGCTATACAAATGTTCATACTGGGTAGTTTATTTAGTTAACAAAAAATATCAAACTATTTACAGACGTCTATTTCCCAATATTAGTCAATGGGAAAAAGTATTTCCGGGCCCAGCGACTGATACGGAAGTGTACTACCGCCGTTTGGCCACAACGAATATTTTCCTCAGAGTCCGGCGTGCTTCCTGGGGGCTTGGTTCGACCTCCACCGTTGCTGCGGCTGCAGGTTGGACCCTTCTCCCATAACCGGCTACTACGCTGAGCATGCACAGTGCGACACTCAAGGGCGGTAACCTGGGCTTTTATTTTGAAATAGAGAGGCGAAGTCCCGCCCATCTACTTCCGACATGGAAAAATTATGTATTGAAGTCAATCATTTTTTTCCTCCACCAAATAAGAGATAGCTAAGATAAGGTAACTTTAACAAGATGCCTGTGTGCTTAGTACCAGGTTGTAATCATAACAGCAATGGGTCTTGCTCGTTCTTTCGCTTCCCGTCTGATGAAAGGACCAGGAGTGAGTAGATCAAGTTAGCTACCTAGCTAGTAGCAAGCACGTTATTCAATCTTTATTTGAGACTCAAGGTCCATATCACATACAAAATGACAAAATACCCAACAAAAAAACAGATAAAAAACATAAAATCAGTCCAATTACAGCTAGTAGCCACACATATATGCTCACTGTCTGTAGAGGCTGTTGCGCCAATGTCACCAAATCATGGAAGAGAACCGAGTAGAACTCTTCACAGGGTTAATTAAAATCGAGATAACATGATTGTCTGACTCTTCTTGGCGACACATGAATTTGTACATTACATTTTTTTAAAAGAGCTTGACAGGTAGTAAGGTACCCCCAAGTTAACAAACAGCTGGCTGGCACTGTGCCATCTTGGTACCCTCACCAGCAACCGTAAAGCATCATTGTATGCAACTTTTAGTTTTTGCATGCTGCTAGACTTGTAGTTAATCCACAAGTGAGCCGTGTACAATGGTGTACAGAAAGCTTTAAAAAGTGACACCTTGACGTTAGTTAGCATTACAGCCCTAGTCTTGTCATTTTTATTAGCCTTAACATGAAGTAAACATTAAGTAACCCAAAATGTTAAACAGTAAGAGTAGTAGTCATATTTTGTGAACCCTTTGAAGAGTACTGTCACACCGGTGTGATCATTCTAGAATACACCGTTTAAGCCCGGATGCCCCCGGGGGAGAAATGCTAACGCTAATGCTACATTAGCACCAGCGATCTTTTCTACTTCATGCTATCTGCACAAATGGTTGATATTGAACATTAAAAAGATCAGGCAGTTCAGGGAGAATCGAAGGAAGGCAGGCAGCTTTGCATGACATTCTTCTGGACGTGTTTCCTTGTGGTGATAGTGACAACGCTGAAGTTAGCTTCCGATTCAGAGCTCCCGATTCGGCAGTTAAAGGTGGGGTAGGTAATTTTGGAGAAACCAGCTCGAGTGCGCTAGAATTTGAAAATACAAAGCCGGAAAAAATCTAAAACTTCCTTACAGAGCCCCTCCTCCAACACAGACGAACGCGCACATGACCACGAGATAAGTTTGTACACAGATGGAAGGCTGACAGGCAGGCAGGCCATCCAGTTATTTTAGCCGGGCAGGCTAAAATGATTGGTCGTGCTTTTTACAGCGCTACGGCTTCCACAGATGAATTGTTTTAATGTATTTATTGTCAAACCATTTCATATATTCATTGCTATCGGCATGTTAAGAGCATTCCATGGAATATGACAAAAAATGTTTCTGAAGTAAATTACATACCCCACCTTCAAGGGGAAAGTTAAGGGAAATTGAATTTACAGCGCTGAGCGAACAATCCTCTTAAATTACTTCATAGCCAATTTATTTGGACTAGATTATCCCAGAGAGTCTAAACGTTCGTTATAACCATAGGTTATAACACAGTTTTAGATTTTTAAAACCTTTATTCTATATGTGAAAATACAAAAAAGGGAGATTTTGCTGCTTTTTTCGCATCTTGACCACATTAGACCAGGTCCTGATCTAAAACCACTATACCTAGACTCATCAAATCTGGAATAGATTATAGACAATCCCTTTTTTGGCAAAACAGTATTAGTGACGGTCATCTTGGTGACGTGTGTTGTTGTGCGAGACCAGAGATGTAGTTCATTGAGCGGTTTCACACAAAAAAAGTTTTACTTCACAGTTTTACGACAAAACATTTTTTTTTTTACTTGCAAAATTATCTTTTAAATTGACAAACATCATATGTGTAATTCGTGGCACAATTCAAACGGGATCGAAAGATAACTTTTCTCTCGCCATTGACTTCAATACATACTTTTTCCGAAATAAGGTCCCATGGAGGTCCACCGGAAAGGGAGGGACTTCGCCTCTCTATAAAGTCAGATGAGCACTTTTCTCCTTTTCCATGGAACTGGTGAACAGGTTTCTTATTTTTTGTTTTAAAAAATGTGGTAACACGCACAAACTGTTACAATATTGTGCACACAACCAATTGTAGTGTGCAATAATCACTGTTATTTAAAAACTTGGATTTAAAGAAACACTCCAAATTGTTTTTTTTATGAGGTCTCGATACTTTAATGTGTTATTTTTATGTCACGTAGTTCTTCAAACTACTGCCAGTAGTGTACTTATTTGACTTGTTATTACTAATTTGTGCTTTTCTTTGAATCATTGCTGCCGTTAAGTGTCAAGATGTGCAATTTGGACATGGAATTTTAATAGAAAATGTTAAAAAAGCATTGCTCCCACTTTGCTGCATTTCAATATTTATTTCATTATCTATGTCATCATTTATACATTTCTGTATCAAGTAATACATTAAGTTAATTCTTTTTTATGCATTAATTGTCATTTTTCATTTGTAGAAATGATTTTAACCGCAAAATTATTCCGTGTTGAAAAATACACTTATTTACAGATATTTACTCGTTTGATTCCCTTTTTTTTTTCCCGTTTAAATACTCTGGTAACATTTTACTAGCTTTGTGTTTGAGGAAAAAGTTATTTTGTCCAGTACGGGGATCGAACCCGCGACCTTGGCGTTATTAGCACCACGCTCTAACCAGCTGAGCTAACCGGACTTTAACAGCTTCGCAGCGTCTGTTGCTGTGGGCGTACTACAGTTTTCTATATAGCGGACTACAACATGGATGTACTGTATAAGGATATAGGATGTAGAACGAGGGACTACTGTAAACTCATCTAGAGACTCTGCACCGTGCTCTGATTCTGTTGTTTTATGCTTTATGAATGGGGACAACAGAGAAACATATTCTTCATGACCAAAGTTGGAATTGAAATAAAAAAGGGAAAGTGAAACTTATGCTCGTCAACCACCACACTGGATCCAGGTTTCCTATATCCTTCAGAAAAAACAGGAATTAAGCCTGATTATCTTTCTAACTTTACTGACCTTCCGTTTTTTTGTTTTTTTATTTCACTTAAATTACCACAGCCTCTTAAATAAGGTATGCAATGGAGTTTGCCATTTTGCCTCTCACATGTTGAGGATTAGAACCATTGAACCCCGCATTGTTAGGTATCCATTTACCCCTCTCGCCAAATAAAACCTAGATGTTTTTCTTCAACATTTTACCGGCTCTGATCATTCGTATATTAGGGTTAGACTGGGACTTGTTTACCTGAATATGTCCTTTAGAAAAAAAACTGGAACTAAGCCTAAATATCTTTCTACCTTTTTCCGTTTCTTACACCATAATTAAAACGTTTTTCCAAGAGTCTGCAAGAGCTATTCTTTTTGAAAGAACCTGCAAGAGTTCCTCCCCAGCAGCTCAGTGAGGTAAAAATAACAAAACAATAGAGCGTGCTGGGAGTTGAACCACCGACCCTCAGCTTGGAAAACTTCCATTTACCCCCTTGAGCCCCTTGAGCCAAAGTCAGACCCACACAGTGCATTAACATCTTACTATTACCTTACATTATAACATTATCTTTATTTAAAAGCTTCTACCTTCGAGCTTTATAATCTGTTCAATGGTATTTTATCATTTCAGTACATGTCCGTTACAATGCAAAAAGGATCTTTCATGACATTTTAACTATTGTACATTTTGACATGAGGAGGAGAGGACTTGTCAGAGGCCATATTGCAAAAACATTAGTTGAAACTCATCACAGGAAATGACAGTCCAATGTCTTACATCTGTTCAGAAAACACAAGGCTGCCAGGCAATGGCGTAACTATCGACGGTGCAGTTTTTTTTTGGGGCCCCAATGGCATTGACCGGTTCACGCAGTCTTCAAAGTAACCAAGCAACCAAAATTAATTTGTAATTTGTCTGTCCAATGACCTTGTTCCCTTTCATGTCATGTGATACCTTGCGTGACGAGCGAACCGTTGAATCAACCTGAACTGTACTGTAGCTAGCAGCAGCAAGTTCGGCAGCATTATAAAACATTTAATAGCTTGCCTTGCATTTATAATGTACAGCAAACCAAAGCACAAGAGTGGCGCTCAAAAGAGAAAGGACAAGAGAGAACAAGCAGATGTAACAGCTAAACTGACGAAATTAGACCGGTTTTTCATATATCCTCCTCGAAAAGGCTGTTCCTCATCGTCCCAAAAAATACAATATGTTCTATTTGTATTCATACCTCTTAATGTGTGTTTGTATAAAAAAAGAAGGTGCAACAAAGATACATAATAATAATAAATATATTATAGGCTATGAATAATAATACATATAGAAACATATAGAAAAACCTGGATCATGTATAGCACGGTGCCCAAGAGAAGACAGTAAATTATTGCTTTATAACTGTGTTAAAATATTATTTTGAGAAGAAGCATACAAGTGTAAGTACAGACTTCTTTGGGGTTGAAACCATGCTTCTCTTTTCCAACATAGAAGACAAACAGAACAACCAACAAGAAATAATAAATAAAACAAATGAATACCATACTTAATGACATACATAGTCATAGTGGGAAAGAACATACAAAATAGTAATTCTTGCTTTATAATTTATATAAATGGTGTGCTAATAATAGTAGGCGTACATTGATTTATTGAGAAAAATATTGCTTAAATAAATAGCGGATATGACTTTTATTTTGAAACTTTTGACAGTTGGATCGGAAGTGCCATCTATCGTTGTTGTGGCTGCAGAAGACATCACTTTTAACAACACCTTGCTAACGGTCATGAAACCTCTCACTCACAGCATCAATTCTCCGGAGTATTTCAGACTCTATGTGCCCATACCCTAACCTGAAGACCCTCGGTGTTCCCGGAAAGCCTCTCACACCCGGCTGAGAGATGTCAGTAGTGACGGTGCAGCTCGGGCAGTGCGGGAACCAGGTGGGTCAGCAGCTGCTCCACAGCCTCCTCTGCGACGCTCAGGACGGCCAGAGGAAGGAGCTCTGCACCGCCAGCCGGGAGCGCTTCTTCCACCAGGACATACATGGAGGTAACGGGATTATATAACTATAACATTCTTGTTGTTAACCACCAACTATGTGCACTATATGCCGTTAATAACTGCAAGAATAGGTGGCTGCTAAATCCTCAGAACTGTTACAGGATGTGTAACACAGAACAAGATAAATGTGTTTAGGTAACATTAAGCTGTTTTTGGCTCTTTTCTGCTGTAATAATGTAAATGTCCCCTCTGTGGGACTAATACAGGTATTCTGATTCTGAAGCCTGCTGCTCAATAAAGAAGTCATCAAAAATGATAAATAATGATAAATAATGACATCTCAAAAGTTAACACCTTTAATGTTGCTACCTAACTGTGAGGCTCACCTGCTGACCTGTCATGTCACCCTGTGTTACTTTACAGAGCTTGTTGCCCGGGCTGTGCTGATCGACATGGAGCCCAAAGTGATCAACCAGAGCATCAGCAGGGCTGCGAGATCCGGCATGTGGCGGTACGGAGAGACGTCACACTTCAGCCAGAAGCAGGGCTCTGGGAACAACTGGGCCAATGGGTAAGGACAGTTCCCCCCAACTCTTTCTGTTAAAACATGTAATAACCAATCATCTGTGGCGAACTAGAAAACATTAATCCTGTGTTTAGAGATTGTTAAAGCTTGTATTCTGGGTTGGGAGCCTTGCTTTCAAAATGTAATCTGTTACAATAACAGTGTAAATACTTTACTCTTTAGTACAGCGTACAGTTAGGACTGGTTTTAAACTCCCTCTTAAACATTCCCGTGGACCCTTCATTTGATGGAATTGTAATTATTGTATTCTAACTGCATTAGTGTCAATGTGTTTTGTACCCCTATATTCACATTTATCTCGTCATTTGACTATACTCTCAGATATGTTTGTTGTTTTTACATTATCATTCATGTGTGTTGATTTGTGAAGCCCTCTGAGACAAATGTGTTTTGTGATATTGGGCTATACAAATACATTTGAATTGAATTGAATTGAAGAACTAGTTACTTGTTAGTAGTTGTATTGTCTCCCGATTACGTAATATCGTAATAACGTAATTGTGTCACATGTAATCCATCTTCAGCATTGTTTGTAATGTGCTTCTTGACTCTCCCCAGGTTCTGTGTGCACGGGCCGGCTCACAGAGAGGTGGTGGAGGAGCTGGTGAGGCGAGAGGTGGAGCGCTGTGATAGGCTGTCGGGACTCCTGGCCATGATGAGTGTGGCGGGGGGGACGGGCTCCGGAGTCGGTACCTATGTTACTCAGTGTCTCCGAGACGTCTACCCTAAGTCCTTCATCCTCAACCACCTCACCTGGCCGTATGGGACCGGAGAGGTATGTGTGTTTACATTACGGAACATAGTGACATCACTACGGAACACTCACGCTTCTATTGACCAGCACTCCAACACATTGTATGTGATAGGCTAAGGGGTGGGACATCTCTAAGCAGTTAACCAATCACAACAGAGCCGGCCAGCTAACCAATGAGAGCAGACTGGGCTCTGGTTTCAGACAGAGGGTGAAAAGAGGTGCTGCACCACAGGCAGTATGAGAAAAATAAAGAGCTTTTTGAACATTAAAGTATTGAAAGACGTCACAGTAGAGACACTAAATACAAAATGAACCTGAAAATGAGCATAATAGAGCCCCTTTAAACCCCCCTTTTCCTCTCCCCCTGTCTTTTTCAGGTAATTGTCCAGAACTACAACTCTGTGCTGACGCTGGCTCATCTCTACAAGCTGTCGGACGCCATCCTGGTGCACGAGAACGACACGGTGCACCAGATCTGCAGTCAGCTGCTCAACATCAAACACATCTCCTTCGCTGATGTCAACTCAGTGATCGCTCACCAGCTGGGCAGCGTCCTGCAGCCCGCGCTCACCGCTGACTCCCAGGGAGCCTACAGCAGAAACCCTCTGGGTGAGAGAGGCCACCCACACCCACCCCCACACACACACACACACACACACACACACACACACACACACACACACACACACACACACACACACACACACACACACACACACACACACACACACACACACACACACACACACACACACACACACACACACACACACACACACACACACACACACACACACACACACACACACACACACACACACACACACACACACACCAGGTTTCTCACAGTGCATGGATTTTCTGGATTTGGACATCAAGACTTTGACTTCAATAGGAGTATTTTTTTACTGTAATAAGGGACCCAAGTACTTCCTCCACCTCTGACACCTTGACACCTTTCCTACTCGTCTCTCAGGGGAGTTGGTGAGCGCCCTCTGCTGCCACCCAGAGTTCAAGCTGCTCAGCGTCTCCTCCATCCCTCAGGTGCCCCTCGCCTCCATGGCCTACAGCAGCTTCAGCTGGCCCAGCCTGCTCAAACACCTCCGCCAGATGCTCATCTCCAACAGCAAGATGGAGGAAGGCGAGTCACTCTACATTATATGATATTTATTTAAAAGTAATGCAACTAATTTCTTTATTTAGATTTTAATAGTTTTTTATTTTTTGGTGTGCTTGCTCTCAGGTATAGACTGGACGGTGCGTCCTCCTGCAGCCGCTGAGCGCAGCAGGAGCCTCACAGCAGGGAGCTTCAACACGTCTCTGGCCAACGTGCTCATCCTGAGAGGGAAGGACGTGTACAGCGCAGAGACAGGTCAGAGAACTGGGAAAAAAGTGTTTATTAAAAAAATGAATCCAGACTCGATGATGAATCCACAATTCATTCAAGGGATTGTGATATTTTGGTGCATGCATACTTAGATTACATTTTGTTTACAGGTATTTAGTAATGGTTGATGTTTGTTCTGTCCCCAGGCGGTTTCGAGGACCCGGCCCTGTACTCCTCCTGGCTCTCACCACAGGAAGCCTTCAGTGTGTGGAAGTCCCCGGTGCATTTTAATAAATATGAAAAAAGTGCCACGCTGGTCAGTAACAGCCAGGCTCTGCTCCGCCCCCTGGACAGCATGGTGGGCGGAGCCTGGAACATGTTCGCCTCCAGGTGAGTCACTCTGCCAAATGTTTAAATATCACTTTGAGGAAAAGCTGGGTCCAAACACAACCTACTTATGTTAAACCCTGAGGGGGATGAAGTCAAGTTCTCCTGGAAGCTAATATGTTTTTGTCTTTTCAATCGCTAACAGAGCCTACATCCACCAGTACACTAAGTTTGGGATCTCAGAGGAGGACTTCCTGGACAGCTTCTCGTCTCTGGAGCAGGTCATCTCCAGCTACAAACAACTGTGCTAGAAATGGGAGAAACCAACAAGCACCCTCATGCCAAGGAATACCACTGTTTGGAATGATTTCTTATACCAACATGTAAATAAAATGTATTTTATTTAATTTGGAGTTACAGCCAATCCTTGACTTTCCCCATTTTTCTTTACATCAGAAGTATCATAGGGACACTCATTATGGACATCATAAACACAGTTGAGGCTGCAAGAGATGCTGAAGTGTAATAGTAAAACATAGTTAAATCAGCTCTGGAAAAGCAGCTGTAAAAATAGATTTTTTCAGTCTAGATTTACAATAACTCAGGGTTGGTGCAGACTTCAGATGTTCAGGAAGCTTTTCCTCATCCAAAAGCTGTTCCTGCATGTTTGGTTCTGACCAGGTTCTGACCCAGAGTACGATGAATAAACCCCGATGCTCCGAGAGCTCTGGGTGGTTCCTAACAGAGCAGCATCCTCACCTCCTCCATCACCATCTGGTATGCCGCAACCACAGCCAAGGATAAGGGCAGGCTGCAGCGTGTCATCCGCTCTGCAGGGAAGGTGATCGGCTGCAATCTGCCATCCCTCCACGCCTCCAGAACCCTGAGGCGGGCAGGGAAGATAGTGGCCAACCCCTCCCACCCTGGACACAAACTGCTCACCCCCCAGGCAGGAGGCTGCGCTCCATCAGGACCAAAATCTCTCGCAACATGAACAATTTCTTCCCCTCCGCTACCGGCCTCTTAAACAAGACCCGCCCCCCCCACTGACACTCACCTCAGCCACAACGTAGTCTCTATATGCATTACATTAATGCACACAATGTTCATACTGCTTACCGCACATATTTCTTGTTTCATATTTCATATCCTATATAATTCATTCATAGCATTCTATTTCCATGTAAATTACTGCTCTATTTTATTGCCATTTAACTATATTTTATAATGGTGTCCTTAAAGATTTTTTGTTCTATATTAGATTTCTTGTTTTATATTTTATGTATGCACCATGACATCAAGTTAAATTCATCGTATGTGTGAACCTGCCTGGGAATAAACCGGTTTCTGATTCTGATATTAGACAAGTATTCAGGTCCCAGACCATAGAGCGATTTGTATATTAATGGAAACATTTTGAAGTGAATTCTTTGGGATACTGGGAGCCAATCTGCTGAGCAAAGATCACATGCTGCAACAAAATGGCTTCCAAACAGCCATAACAAAAAATTCAACTTTAGAAATGTTTAGGAATAAAGAAACATGACAAGGGCATACTTTTACTTTTCACCATTTTATTATTTATATATTTTCCACAATAGTATTTCCAGAAGCGGGATGATTGACATTGAGTCAGTTACTGAAAGCCGGTCGTTGAATCCACAAATAATCCATCTGAAGTGGAGAAAAAATAAGATGCTGAAGGTCCACAGACTTCAGCCAGCTTACAAACCAATGTTGCCTTTTAAATGTAACAGCCAACACCAGTCTGATAAGCTAGCTGACGCAGCGGGAGGTGATGAAGAGGAGTTCAGGATCTGAGAAAATTGATGAAGAGCATACCCAGAAGTCTTCCTCCTCGACATCGGGGGGGTTGGGCTTCAGGAAGGTAAAATGTGAGTTAAGTCAAACTGTCTTACTTACCTTGGACATTACTCCAACAAAAAGAATCAGGTCATGATGGTTTTGAAACAGTTTGCAAAGATCACAACATTTCAAAAGCCTCACCTATAGGCAGGGGCGGACTGGGACTAAAAATCAGCCCGGGACTCTAGACCAGCCCACTTCGGTACCGCAAGTAAATTGTCAACGGGGGGGGGGGGGGGGGAGATGCTAGTGACTTATCTGACCGGCCCACCGCGATACCGGTAGTAAATTGCAAACGGGGGGGTGCTAGTGACTTATCCTACCGGCCCAGTTCGTCCAACCGGCCCACTTCAGTGCCGGCCCATCGGGACGTTCAGTCCGCCACTGCCTATAGGGGGATAAATAATAAACAGACAGACTTGGAAAAGGGTGCAATGATTTACACGTTTTATATATGATCTGAATCAACCTAAATGTACAGAATAGAAATGGGACTAGTTAGCTCAGAGTACAATGTCACTTTTACAAATGATATCACTTCTTTTTTGTTTTCCACACAGACCATCAGAATAGAAATACATCTGCGCATACTGTCAAAAAAAGATATTAAGATATTTACACAATGTGCAAACCATCAATACCACACTGCTTTTAGTTGATATTGCTATTTTTTCCCTCCAACATTTTAAAAGAGAAATTGATCTCACTTTTTTTTATTTTTTTTTTAAACCGGACAGAAACATGAGGATAATTTAACGCTGAAAAAAGTAAATGTTACAAAAATTAAATAAAAATCAAGTTAATGAGTAAATAACTATATTCAAAGGGAAGTCAGGCGCTCCCGTCTTGCATAAGGCATCTGATGGGCGCTGCACACACACAGCCCCCACCCCACCGTTGCTGCTTTACTGCTGAGGTCAACAAAGGGTTAATTCAAAGTAACACCAGACCACCTACAAGACAAACCTAGAGTGAGATGAGAGGAAGAACTACAAAACCTGAAGAGGGACATCCTCAAAAGCGCACACCAACACACATACACACTCACACAAACCGACACATAGTGCTTGTTTTTCAGTGGTCAGCCTCTGAGAATGGATGGGGGAGGGGGGGGGGGGTGAGGTTTGTTGTTAAGTTGTGAGTGGCTGTGGCCGAGGGGAGGCAGCAGCAGAAACAAACACTGTCACTTGGATGTTTGCAGCGCTCCTTCTGTTGTTGTTGTTGTTGTTGTTGTTGTTGTTGACTCGTCATCACTTGGTCTTCTCCTCTGAATGCCTCTGCTGCTGCAGCCGCTTGGCGTAGCTCTGAGCCGTGGAGTTAATGATGGAGGAGACAAAGTAGCAGACCATGACGAGCACCACCTTCTCAAACACCCACGACAGCCAGTTCTCATCCTGGGAACACAAACATTGGGAGAGCATAAGCTGTTATTTACCACTAGTGGAAAGTGACTAAGTACATTTACTCAAGAAGTGTACTTAAAGAGGCCATACTCGGCTTTTTGGGGTGTTCTCTTCCCTGTAGTCTGCTATATAGGTTTCTGTGCATGTAAATAGTCTGCAAAGACTACAATCCCTGTGTTCCCTCCATAAGGAGTTTGGGTCCCTCACCCATATGTTGCTAATAAGTAAGTCATTCCAGTACATTACGTTTTTTTTAATTGAATAAATAAATTGATCTGTTTCGTTGTTACATACTTTGTCCACTAGAGGGCACATTGCGTATCATTTCAACATATATTTTATTCCCTTCTTCTAAAAAGCATTGTGCATTTATCTAAAACAAAGAAAAGGTAAATGTGTCGCTATCTGACTTTCCAAACTTTAATTATATTTAAAAATTAAGTATCGTTGGGCTACGCTAAAACAAGCTCCCAGCTCAGAGTAAGACAAAAGACTTGCATTTATATTGTTCATATTAACAAATGAATGGATTTATAGAGCTCACATTTTGTTGATTAAAAACCAGAGGTGGAATAAGTTCTCATAAGTAGCAGAACTAAGCAGTAAAAACACTTTAAAGTCCTGCATTCAAAATCCTATTTGAGTAAAAGTACTGGCATCAAAATGAACTTTGGTACATAAAGTTAAAATAATTGTTAAGCTTCATTGCCTATGTCGGAAAGATATTACATTACATTACATTAATGTGGAAAGATATTTATTTAAAATGTCTGGATTATCACAGCAGGTAAATGTGGAGCTAACTGTTATTACTTTTCTTAAACTACTGCTGGATATCTTATCATTAAAATAATGTCAATGTTTATGTATTGATATTAGCTACAAGTCTGAATCTATAAACAGGGTAAATGCAGGAATCCTGAAGTCAAATGTAATTCCTTTTAAGACCCTTTCCATACATTTTAAGACCTCATCGCTACTTGGAGTTTTTACTGGTTACCTTGGCGACACACTTTACCTCACATTGACTATATACAGTATTGATTGTCCTTCCTCCTTATCTTCCAACCATTTGGACGCAAACTTGCATTTCCCCATAACGATGTTGCTTAGCAACCGGCGTAAACGGACCTTCGCGCGCTATCAAGCAGTGAGCGTGCGATGTCCTGTTCAGATGACGTCAAATCCAACGGGATGCCATAAATAAACTACACAGAATCACACTACACACCTACGCAATGATTACATTCAGGCAGACTGTAGAATACAACCTCTGGACAATTGATATACTTATTGAAAACAAGCTACAAAATGTAATACCTTGGAAAATGCCGTTTAATACTTTTTAATAACCTTAATTTTCGCTAAATTGATTGATCAACTTTTAATACTTTTTAAGACCCCGCAGACACCCTGATAAAAGCTGTTGTATAAATGTAGTGGAGTAAAAAGTACAATACTGTCTTAAAAGATGAAGTATAAAGAAGCATACATTGAAGATCTTCAGGTAAAGTAGAAGTAGCCCTGTTAAAAACAAGCGTTTCTCTTGATCAAACAAAGAGTTGTTCTCACCGCTGGTGCGCTCCCTCCGGCGTGGTGCAGCTTGTTCCTCTGGGCCTCCAGGTACTGACTGAAGGGCTTCTGCAGCGAGGGCCCCACTCTGGGCACAGCCCTGCAGGAGGAACAAAAACTCACCATGTCAGCACCTTACCTTCGTCAGGGAACCCAACAGTGAATCTTGAACATCTTATTCCCTGTCTTCTGTTTCCCTGAACACTACCAAAGCTTCTCACTGAGCCCCCTGTGAGACCTGCTGAGGGGCCCCTGCTGAAGGGCCCCTCCTGGAGCCTCCACCTCCTTCACTCAGCAGAGAGGAGTGAGGAGTGAAGCAGGAAGCCTTCAGCCCTCCTCTTATACTCCTCAGCTCTCTATAGTGTCAGCCTTTCAACCAGGAAGTGAGTCGACATGATGTCATCACCTTTTACCACCATAGCTGCCTTCTGGTGGGAAGATATCTAATCAGGGTGTGCTCGTGCCCTTATATGGTAGTGAGGGTGAGCTCACCAGGGGGCCAATCAGACGAGGTCTCTGCAGGTTTTAACTTAACTCACTTTATGTTCACAAAGAATAACATATCATACACATTTCCTCACATGGTCGTCATTTTAGCAGAACTAAGGAGGACAATATGGAGCCTATGATTGTAAGTCCCACAATTACTTCAATTGCACAAACCTATCGACATGTTTATAGTGATATATAAAACAAATCTTATTGATAATATATATTTATAGATAACAGTGGTTCAATTTTCTCCCACCAAGCAACAACATTATTCATTCTTAGGACCCTAAGAGCATTCATTTAAAAACCTATAGAAAATGACATTTTAGGACCTTTAACTTTTTTGTATAACATTTAATGTATAATGTCTTAAACCACAGATTTAGTATTGATTTGAAAGAAGGCCCTGTTGTAAAATGTTGCAACTCCAAAAAAAAAATGTAATTCCAAAAAAAAAATTACATTATTTGAATAAAGTCTTAAACAATTAAATAAGGAGAAATTTAATTTAAAATAAAATAAAATTCAGCGCTGTTAACACATGCTGTGACCAAACGAAAAGAGAGAAGGTTAAAGGTGGGGTAGGTAAGAATGGAGAAACCAGCTCGAGTGCGCTAGAATTTGAAAATACACAACCGAAAAAAATCTGCCACTTCCTTCAGACTTCCTTACAGAGCACCTCCTCCAACACACAAGCACGCGCACATGACCAATGAGGGCACGAGATAAGTTTGTGCACAGATGGAAGGCTGACAGGCAGGTAGGCCATCCAGTTATTTTAGCCGGGCTGGCTAAAATGATTGGTCCTGCTTTTTACAGCGCCACGGCTTCCACAGAAGAATTTTTTTAATGGATTTATTGTCAAACCATTTAATGTATTCATTGCTATCGGGATGTTAAGAGCATTCCATGGAATATAACAAAAAGTGTTTCTGAAATAAATTACATACCCCACCTTTAACATGAGTCTTACATGATGACAAAACTTAACTTAATTTTCGACTACAGGCTGAAGAAACTCCCACTGCATGATTTCAATTCTGTCCAAGGTTAGATTAACACGTTGACTAAGCAAAAAACACTGGCAGACAATTGACTAAACAAGGAAGTGCTGATTCTAAAGAAGCCCAACTAGTTCTGAATGTTTCTTGTTATCTATTCCCCCCCCAAAATAAACACAAAGCAAACATCCTGTATCATCACTAGCACACTCATCGCGAGTCACTGCGAGACTTCATGGGAAAGAACCTGGGACTTGAGTTCCTAAAAACAAAAAGAAAACATTTCCTCTGGACATATTAGTCCATCATCTTGCCTGAGGACAAACAATGACTGGACCTACTATCTTATTGCTTTCTCCTTTAATACTTGCATCACCGTAAAGCTTTGGGATCAAGTTAAGGTTACGGAATTACTTCATAAAACTTAAACATGTAAAAAAAACGACCAATTATTGTGTTTTGTAAATTATTATATATTTTGAGTAACAACTTGTTTTAACCTGTTAAGCCCCGAGCTTGTTTTTCAGGTCTCAGGCTCGAAAATGACATCCCCAGAACAAATGACCATATCTTCCCTTCTAAAAGGGTTAAATTAATAATCTATTTTCTCAAAGCAAGGTTGCACCTGTGAGTTGGATGTAGAAGTGTCAGAATCAATATAGATGTTTTTATTTTAAAGTAAATTCAGATTGAACACAGTAAAAAAAATGTAAATTATTGTGTCCGTCCAAAAAAAGAAAAAAAGAAAAATTACTTCTAGTGAAAACCACCCTTGAACGATGGGATGGTAGACTAAAAGCTTTAGGAATGCAAACTACAACACATATAATAAGTACCCTGTATCAAGATTGATGCAGAACAAGTGAAATGTGACCTTTTTAGAGAGATTTAGCGAAAAAAAACAACTTCTGGTGTCATTTGGGTGGATTTTGACCGATTCAGCCGCATTTTTTCTCGTTTTAATGCCATTGAACACGTCTTTTGATCAGATTAACAGCTACGGTGAGACGATCTCCCATAAAAGCTACGTAAAGGTACGTGTTGTGATGTCTGTTTGATTCCCCTGTCGCGAGTTCGGATCACTCAGTGATGATATATATACCTAAATAATCTGTGGAACCTCAGCTTTGATCGGATATCTTGTATGTGCAGCTACGATAAGTAATAAGGGTATCTTTTATCTTGAGTTCTGTGCCAAAGTACGTTAGCATCTTTCGCTCAGGGGTCATTTAGATGCTTCTTATGAGACTTGTGTTTTGTTTTGGTAAAAATGGTTTGTATCGTCAGTTAGCTGAGATTATTCCCGTTAATCTGGTATAACACATTAATAGGTTCTTAAATATTAAGATCCCCTGAGACAGTGTCGTGAAAAAAAAAAAAAAGTACCCGCAGAGGGGGGCTTTGGGGCTTTAGCCAGGAAAAGTGTTTTCCTTTTTTATTTATGTATTAAATCTCCTTTATTTTCTTCTTTGTTTTTAATTATTTATTTAGAGTCACAAGTCAACATCTTTTATTAGCTAGAGAAAGTTCTTATTTTTCAAAATAAATAAATGAAAAAAACATTATTATTATTTGGAGTCAAAACATGTTATAACAGCCACAGTGTCACATCATTGTTATACTACAATTATGTTTTATGTCTCTTTAGTTTTTCTCTAAGTAAATGATTTGCGTGTTCGTCCATCTCTCAGTCACAGCTGAACTCGGTGAGTCAGAACAACAACATGTTTCAGATGGGACCTCACATGCCTGACCACCAATGCTGCAGAGATTAATTGTATGTGGGGGGGGGGGTGGGAGAGAAACCTGCATGCCTGGAAAAATGTAAAAAGCATGCTCGTACCCCCCCCCCCCAGTGAAAGTGTTTATTCAAACAGGATCTACAATCAGTGGTTGAAATACATCTGAAAATGTTTACGAATGCATCGCTAACCACAAAACCAGGGGAAAGAACAATGACTGCACAAAGTACCGATTAATGCAACACACACACAGACAGACAGACAGACAGACAGACAGACAGACAGACAGACAGACAGACAGACAGACAGACAGACAGACAGACAGACAGACACACACTTACCCGATGAGTGACACCATCTGCTCCACTATGTGCTTGCTGAAGGTAATGATAACAAAAAGTTTCTGTAGGACAAAAGGAAGAAATAATTCAAACCCATTACTTGTTGATCATATAGACGTATAAACAACACACATATTATACATTGGCCATTAATGCACAAGCACTAACAAGGGCTGTCTCATTTAAAGTGTATACATCTGCATCCTTCTTGGTTTTCAGTTGTATCTTTATGGTTTATTGCACTTACTGTAAGTCACTTTGGCTAGATGTAAGGTAATGCAACATATAATTATACATTTCCTTATATACCAGGTTACAGACATAAGATGAACAATTTAGGAACAAATAAAGAATTAAAGAACACACCAATTGTCTCTAAGAAGTATATATTGTTGGATAGAAATATTGTAGATTAGGATATTTAACTGTAGTGGCACAGCTGTGGTCAATTGAGGCCACATCTGCCACTGTCCGCAGACAAACTAATTACTAATTTAAACCGGGCACTAAGCAACATTTTGGGCTGCTAGGGGCTTTGTATGGTTTGTGTTTGGGGGGGCCAAACCGCAATATTTCCCTTAAACTGATCAGTTTTAAACAGCATGACACACGGCCCCCCGGACAAAATCAGACAGGATGTGACACGTGATGCCTGAGAGATTTGAAAAAGGTACAAACACAAAGAGTCCCCCCCCTTAGCGATTTACAGTCTGCTTCATTTCCTTCATGTCTAGCTTCTCATGTCCACTATACTTCCTCCTCAAAGTGAGATCACCAGCTGGTACAATGACAGGGATAGGTTTAGTTTGTTAAGACCCTCAGCGACGCACTTTTGATAAACACACTCAATTTTAATATAGGCTAATACAGTGGTGGAAAGTCCATTGAATCCAGTATTACACTTAAGGAATATTTTGAGGTACTTTTTACCTAGTAGTTAGTTTTTCCATTTTATTCTACTACTTACTTTGACTCCACTACATTTAATTGACAGGATTAGTTACTTTTCCCGGAAAGAGGTTCAAAGACAGAGAGCTCAACCTCAGAGAAATCAGCAGAAGAAGACAGACAGGAAGTAACGACTAAAGGGAACAGCAGAAGAAGAAGACAGACAGGAAGTAACGACTAAAGGGAACAGCAGAAGAAGACAGACAGTGGCCGTTTCTCAATGTCGAGTACACCTGCTGCAGAGCCACTTTTTCAAGTATACTACGTCATCGAGTGGCGCCGAATGCTGGGCATTTAACATGCATTTAAACAGTCCTTCTGCGCCACTCGATGACGTAGTATACTTGAAATAGTGGCTCTGCAGCAGGTATACTCGACATTGAGAAACGGCCATGAAGGAAACACTAAAGGGAACAGCAGAAGAAGACAGACAGGAAGGAAACACTAACGGGAACAGCAGAAGAAGACAGACAGACAATAAGGAAACACTAAAGGGAACAGCAGAAGAAGACAGACAGACAAGAAGGAAACACTAAAGGGAACAGCAGAAGAAGACAGACAGACAGGAAACACTAAAGGGAACAGCAGAAGAAGACAGACAGGAAGGAAACACTAACGGGAACAGCAGAAGAAGACAGAAAGACAAGAAGGAAACACTAAAGGGAACAGCAGAAGAAGACAGACAGACAAGAAGGAAACACTAAAGGGAACAGCAGAAGAAGACAGACAGACAAGAAGGAAACACTAAAGGGAACAGCAGAAGAAGACAGACAGACAGGAAGGAAACACTAAAGGGAACAGCAGAAGAAGACAGACAGACAGGAAAGAAACACTAAAGGGAACAGCAGAAGAAGACAGACAGACAAGAAGGAAACACTAAAGGGAACAGCAGAAGAAGACAGACAAGAAGGAAACACTAAAGGGAACAGCAGAAGAAGACAGACAAGAAGGAAACACTAAAGGGAACAGCAAAAGAAGACAGACAGGAAGGAAACACTAAAGGGAACAGCAGAAGAAGACAGACAGGAAGGAAACACTAAAGGGAACAGCAGAAGAAGACAGGCAGGAAGGAAACACTAAAGGGAACACAGACACTTGACTGCCTTGCTTTGCATTATCCCTTACATTTAAAAAAACAACATTTAACATAAAATTACAATAATTGAAGACAGTATGTTCAAGACTTTTTAACGTACATTTGACCTGGGATTTAACTCTGCATTTCATTTGAGGACTGATTGGTACCGAGTACTTCTTCGACCTCTGAGCTTATATTAGTCACTGGTGTGGCAGACTCAACAATGCGCTCGGTAATTGCCGATTTTTCAAAGTCTTGTTAAAGCCTCTTCAAAGCTTCCCTCTTTTCATCTGTGTATATGGTCTGGAAGCATCCCAAAGCTTAAACCAGAGTGAGGAATCCCCAGAGGAGCAGAGTCACAAAGAGCAAACCAGAAGTATCAATCAGGAGTTTCTCACAGACGGACCTATGATCTCAGCTCGAGGTCTGATCTTTGTTCTCCCACACGTTTTGAGCTGGTGAATCACTCAGCAGTGCATACCCTTTCCTTTCTTACCAGTGGAGTTTTTGTACGAGCATTATTACAATGTGGACTGTGATGGCATGAAACAAAACATGAGTCATATCTGAAGCCAAGATGCTGTTTGCCTCTGTTTGCCATCTTGGTTTTATTTTAGGTGAGCTGGTGCTCTCACAAACTCTTCTGTTGAGATACTGACCTGTATATGCATCTTGATGACGGCTTTCCCAATCAGAGTAGCTCCAAAGAAGGTCCAGAAGGGAACCATGAAATGACCGCAAGTAATTCCAGCAAGGTCAAACAGAGGATTGGGGATCTGAAACACACACATTGGATAGTATAACTGAGCAACAGTCTTATAAGCAGGGGTGCACACAACTTTCTCAGTGAGGTACTCAGATGAGTACCTGGAGTCAGTGTTTGGTACTCCAACTTCCGGCTCCCCTCAAAGTTCCCATGAAGCCCTCTGTATCGCGAATGTCAGCGGGTGGGGGTGCTAGTGGAGTATGATGAAGCCCTCTGTATCGCGAATGTCAACGGGGGGGGGGGGGGGGTAGTAGTAGAGTGCAGAGCTTCGTGACCACAGAGCGTGTGAACGTTGTGATCAGCTGTTTTAGCGCAGTGCTGCTGTACAGGCCGACGTTAACAGCAGCCCTGTCTGTGCACACGGAGACCAACTCCGTCGTCCGATGATCTAACCGCCTTCTGGAAAAGCTTCACATATACATCGGTACACAAATGCGCTTTGTGACACAAGTGACGGTACGCATTTCAGATTGTTGCCGCGCATGCGTACCTGCGTACCACTTATGTGCACCCCTGCTTATAGGGCCCAGTTTACACGAGGACGAAACGGGTTGGATCCGCATAGTGTCTCTTGCGTATAGCCCTTTCGTTTTCACGAGGCCGTAACAAAACGATAGAAACGGACCCCGCAAACGATAACGGGTCCCAAGGTGGATAGATTTGCAAACTAAACGCTCTGGGGGGTCAAACGGATCCGTCTTTACGCCTCTATACGATCATTTTCTGATAACGATGAAATATAAACAGAAGGGCAACCATGCTCCGAGGTCTTCTTCGCTGCTTTTGGTGTATTTTGTGGCGGCAGCAGCGCCACTTACAGGCCTGGCATATATACTACAGCGTTTCCAGCGGTCTCTTGTGAACGGACACGTTGAATAAATCGAATGCGTGTGAACGGAAGACTTTTTGGAAAACGCATATGGTGCGCAAACGTTCCTGTGTAAATGGGGTCTAAATGACCCTTATAGAGTGGTGCAGTAATGATGTATTTGTGTAGGCTGGTCTGGTCGTGAGCAACAAAAGGGCTCCACAGAAAGCAATGGGATTTCTCCATGTGATTTTGGATTATTGCTGAAAAAAGATCTGTGGCAAACAAACGATCATGACACTTAAAGCTTTGTTCAGCAGAATCATCTCAGACATTAACACCACTGAAAGATGTTTGAAGAAAACAGCTAACATTAGGCTATAAAGGAACTACAGCACCGTAACATGACTTCATGTCACAATCGCTAAGCTAAAAGTGGCTAATGTTGGGCGTGATGACGTTTAGTCGTTTGAATGAGAGACTTGTTAGCAACCGCCGTTTTAAAATTCAACAGTGGGATATTTACTGATGTATTTTATGTTGTAGAACAGAATGTTAAAATCTCTTCAGCTTGTGTTAACCACAGACCTTATTTAAGGCTAACAACCAAAAACACATAACCAAAACTGTTCATTTCCAGACAAGGGAACCGGAGTTGAATGCTAACTAATTTCCCGGTTTATGGACTCATTTCTGCAACACTATCATACATGCCAACCTTTCCAAATCCAAAAGAGGTAGGTTTGTGCGTGGCAAATGTGCACGCCCAAATTAGGTAATCAGAAGAAATGGAACCCCAGTAATTACATGTATAAACCATGTATTTAACATATATTGCATCATTTTATGAATTTTTCAGAAAAAGTGGTAGTTTGGTAAACAGTGACATCAACGACATGTCTGGTCTGTAAAATGTCAGAAAAGTAAAAGAATGGGAGATAAATATCCCAAAGTCTCCACATTTTATTATATTTTTAATGTGTTTCTGGTCCTCTTTCAGTTGAGACAGTGTAGATGAAGGATGTGTCAGGATGTAGAACTCTTGTGTGAACATTGGATAAAGCCAGGTTCATATTCTAGTTTCATGTTGTTGACATATTAGAGTCAAAGGTTTGCACAGAGCGAAATATCTTTGTTTGCACCATAAATCAGAAAATACTGCATTAAAAAAGTCATTTCCTGCATTTTTCTACTGATAAAGTGTGATATAAATAATGTACAGGCTTTCAGATTGCTGTAGTTCACTAAACAGAGACATTAACGGCATGTCAGAAAAAGTGAAAGAATGGGAGATAAATATCCCAAAATGGCATATTGTGTGTGTGTTTGTGGTCCTCTTTCAGTTGAGACACTGCAGGATGCTTCAGGAAAAGACCAAACACTGGATGTCTTTCAGTCGCCAGCATGTGTTTTCGAGACACTGATATTAACGGGGAAACCCTGCAAGACTCAAATGCCTCGTCTCTGTTCCCCTAAGTCATTTGGGAGAGATTACCCATCAGCCCCGGGGGTAACGATGCCCTTCCTCTGCACGTGGTTTCTCTTTCAGAAACACAGAGGACTGTTAGTATAATGGGATCACAGACACGCTGCAAACGGTGTCCAGCAAAAGTCGAGTCCAGTGTCTATGTAGGGTCATTTTTATTTGTTATAGTTTGGGAAGATTGAAATTCGGTAGGGAAAGCCAGCTAAGTCGGTAGGCGGTAGAAACATGTCAAAAGCGGTATTCTACCGCCCAAATCGGTAGGGTTGGCAGGTATGCTCTATTACAGGCAATTCATTCCTTTTTGCATCAACAGCAACACATGTTTGTCATTTGTGAAATGAAACTTTGATGATGCATGTAGTAGAAATTGCAGGGACATTATATTACTAATGAAAATGTCACTTACAGAGGCGCAAGCCAAGATCCCGAAAAATCCAACTTTCTGCACCATATGCTGAACTCCCAGTTTTGCTCTTGTGACCAAACCCTGCAAAGAAATGTAACAAAAGAAAAACATTTTAAAATCACATTACATTGTAAACATATATTTGTATTCTTTTAACCGGCTATTTTTTAGAACTTTGAGATTTATTTATTTGGGTTTGCTGAGCTTGGTGGGGATCTTTTGATGCTATCTCCCTGGGGGGGGGGGGGGGGGGAGGGGATGTCTGTGGTTACACGGTGGAGATCAGAGCCGATGCAGGAGGGAGATTAAAAAGCAGTTTCAAAATCTGGCATCCCATCAACGGATATTTGTGGAAGCAATACATTTCAGTTTAGTCTCCACAATTACATGCTTAATTGTTTAAATCTTCAAAGCAGTCTTATTTCTTTAAGTGATGCCAATTTCACAGCATCGGACACAGCATTAAAGTTTACAAGTGATACATTTATTTTATGTCTTTCTTACAATAGTTTTGATTATTTTCAAATAGTTTCTTAGTTTTTAATTCTCAAAATCTCATGTTGTTTCTCATAGCTCTTTGTTTTTTCTTTTGTTTTTATTCCCTGATTTATATTTATAGAGAGGCGAAGTCCCTCCCTTTCCGGGGACCTCCATGGGACCTTATTTCAGAAAAATGATGTATTGAAGTCAATGGAGAGAGAAAGGTTATCTTTCGTTCCCGCTTGAATTGTGCCACGAATTACACATATGATGTTTGTCAATTTAAAAGATAGTTTTGCAAGTCAAAAAAAAAAGAAATAGTCGTAGAACTGTGAAGTAACATTTTTTTTGTGTGAAACCGCTCAATGAACTACATCTCTGGTCCCGCACAACACACGTCACCAACATCAAGCTGGCCGTCACGTTGGCCCATTTCACTTCTTTCTTTCAGAATGAGGCGAAAAGTATTAAACGAGGTGAAAATCACTACAAGTCTGGGCATGTTGAGAGCTGTACACACACACACAAGGGGAGATAGTCGATGCACTAAGAGCCGAGGTGAGTTTCAAACGAGGGTAATGTGTAACGTTAATGTCAGCTAGCTAACATTAGCTAACAAGGTACACTCCTGTGTTTTGTTTGAGCAACTAGTTTTCTCGTTAAGAACTGTGTGATCGCTGTGGATAACATTAGTGTTGGCAAGGACAAGGTACACAGAAAACTAGTGACACGGGAGTGTAGCTTGTTAGCTAATGTTAGCTAGCTGACATTAACGTTACCCTCGTTTTAACACTCACAGAAACCTTACAGCCGGTCCCGCATGCTGGCTCTTACGGAACCGACTAACTCCCCTTTTGTGTAATAGCAGCTCTCAACATGCCCAGACGTGTAATGATTTCCACCTCATTTAATACTTTTCACCTCTTCTGGTGTTGGTGATGTGTGTTGTGCGGGACCGGAGATGTAGTTCATTGAGCGGTTTCACACACAAATAAGTGTTACTTCACAGTTTTACGACAAACTATGACTTTTTTGACTTGGAAATTATTTTTTAAGGTTGACAAACATCATGTGTGTAATTCGTGGCAAAATTCAAACGGGATCGAAAGATACCTTTTCTCTCGCCATTGACTTCAATACATAATTTTTCCGAAATAAGGTCCCATGGAGTTCCACCGGAAAGGGAGGGACTTCGGCTCTATATATTTTTTTTTCTCCCAGCTAACCCCTTGTTATATGGAGCCTAACTTTGTTATGATTATTTAATTCCTGCTTACTCATCATTCACATTTTCATGTTTTTTTTATTTCTGTTTTAAGCATTTCTTATTGTGACGTTGTTATTCAAGTTCTGTTTTAATTACGAATACTCAATGTCTGTAGATACAATATAATATCTGAAAATGTGTGATTTTTTTATTGTACTTTTTTATTTTTGCTAAATAAAAGATACAAATACTCCCATGATTGAAGGCATTTTGGCTTCTTTAGCCTTACGTGAGAACCAGTGAATTAAGAGCAGCTCATGGAGACATTGTTCACGTTTTCTCAATTTGCCTGTTGCTGCTGCTGACTCAGCATCTGATCTCAGCATCTGATCTATGCAGTCATGTGAGCCCGGCTCCTGACACAAACTGTCTGTCATTCAAATTATAGACCGGTGAAAACAGAGAAGACGGGAGGCAGGGAGAGTTTAGCCCCAGGGATGATTAAAGGGGGAGCTGTGCTCAGGGTGACTCACCCACCAACAGACAGATTTACTGGAAGTGTAAGGAGGGAGGAGCTTCACTGAAGTCACATGGCACTTTTGGACCAATTACTGCACAGTGGCTCCATGGTCAGTTGTGCATTATAAAGGTGAGGACCAGAACTGATCATTGGCTGGGTTAATCGAGTGTAAATACTGGAGAGGGATTAATAATTAAATATTACATTTAGCTGCTGTAAGTTATTTATTGAAAGAAAGGAGTTCAGGCCACTTTAAATCTGAGAATGTAGGGGGGGGTAAAGAGAATTCAATCTATAGTCCTGGGTTTTTCTGTTAGTTTCAAATTCTTAAAATGTATGAAAGGCAAACCATACATTGAGGTAACTTTAGCTCCTTCAAGTTTAATGAAGAGCACATCTGAGGTGGGTAATGCTTCTTTAATTTTTGTATATATTTGTAAATATTTGTGGCTGTGAGGCTTAGTGGTCGTCGTCTACCAATCTGAAAGTTGCTGGTTTGATTCGCAGGCCCTGCACACTTTGTAGTGATAGGCTAAGGGGCTGGACATCTCTAAACAGTTGACCAATCATACAAATAAAGCACCTTTTGAACATTAAAGGATGAAACGCGTCACAGTAGAGACACAGAAAACTAATATGAACCTGAAAATAAGCATTATAGGCCACCAAAAGTGTGTGTGGGTGACTGTATGAATGTGTGTGAATGTTTAAATGTAAATGTAACGGAAACCACTCTATATAATGGAGTCAATTTACAATCTTCTTACAAATATATAAATCTGCTTACAAAGGAGTTAATATTGTAAAAGCCGATGGCTCTCATAATGTGTGTGTGTGTGTGTGTGTGTGTGTGTGTGTGTGTGTGTGTGTGTGTGTGTGTGTGTGTGTGTGTGTGTGTGTGTGTGTGTGTGTGTGTGTGTGTGTGTGTGTGTGTGTGTGTGTGTGTGTGTGTGTGTGTGTGTGTGTGTGTGTGTGTGTGTGTGTGTGTGTGTGTGTGTGTGTGTGTGTGTGTGTGTGTGTGTGTGTGTGTGTGTGTGTGTGTGTGTGTGTAGGTCTGACCTGAGCGCCCTCGGCCTGCTCCAGCATCTCCTCAAACTCCTCGTAGTCTTCGTCCTCTGGGTCGGCTCCAGACTGCCGAGCGGCTCGGGCCATGAAGTACGGAGGCAGCTCTCCGATGGCGGTGCCTGCACCCTGAACGAGCCCCAAGAGAAACGCTCAGAGTCAGAGTTTGAACATCTTTTTACCACATTTACCCACAGGCAACTTCTAATGCAGCGTTGGAAAGTAACTTCTATTCCATTACTGTATTTGAGTAAAAAGGACAGGGTACTTGTTCTTGAGTATTTTATTTTTTATGGTGCATTTATGGTAAAAATGTTACTTTTTACTTGCAGCATTTACCTAATACAAAATATAAACCAGCTAATTAATTATGATGTATAAGAATACTTAAGAGTATAACAAGTTAAGTAAGCTTCTCCTGCATCCATTATAATCCAGTGATTTTATATATTATTCTGAAAATGGCCATTCTGCAAAATTAGTACTTTTAGTGTTGGTACTTTAGGACGTATATTTTGCTTCATTTACCTGACCGCAAATAAAATCAATATATATTAATTACGATATCATTAAATCAGAAAGGCTTTACCGGGCCCCCAAAGCTACACAGAATTATATTAAGTAATAAATAAAGTATACATAAATACATTTAAAATGAGCCCCACCTTTTCGCACAGCTGCACATTTTTGCTTCAATAAGAAGAAAAATAATACAATTTAAAAATATATAAGATTATTAAGTATTATTAATTATTACTATTCTATTATTAATATTAATTATTAAGTAAGTAATAAGAAAAATCAAATGTATTGATTATTTTTGATACTTTAAGTATTTCCATCCCAATCCTTTTTTTACTTTGACTTAAGTCAAATTCTGAAAGCAGGACTTCAGAGATCTGAGGACATCTCACACCGCTGTGTTCATGCAACTATCAACTTTTTAAGTTTGTACATGTGACTGCTTTGTGTAAAGTATCTTCAGGGGTCCTATACATATAGAAGTATGATAAACGCTTTTGTCCTGGCCCTGGGATAGGCATGTTGAAAAGAGGGTGAATTCATTAGGATGAATGATTCTCACGTGGTCAGTCATGG
The DNA here is from genome assembly GCF_949606895.1 of Notothenia rossii. Taxonomy (NCBI): domain Eukaryota; kingdom Metazoa; phylum Chordata; class Actinopteri; order Perciformes; family Nototheniidae; genus Notothenia; species Notothenia rossii. The sequence continues at coordinate 85,969,783 of NC_136902.1, read as the reverse complement.
TTGTCGCACAGCCAAACATTCTTGGCATTGTTCCGCGTGGATCACTGCACAGGCTCTTTATTCAAAGACTCACCCACATGCAGGCCTCCAGGCGGACCTTGGACATGATGGAGAAGAGGGAGATGCTTCCCTCCAGCCCCCCGCCCTGAGGACAGACGATCTGGTCCGGGTACGGAGGCTCGGGGAAGTCTGTGGAGCTGCACTCGTACGCTGCCAGAGTCACTGATGCTATGTGAGGACCCTGAGAGAGGGGAGACACGCGGACAGTCAGAATGAATAGTTCTTTATTCCTCCCAGATTTACAACGTTACAGCAAAGGGACAGGGAAAAGGAAATAAACAAGATTGGAAAGAGTAATATTAATAGAGGAAACTACATACAAGTAAATAAAGAAAATACGGTGTTTCTTGTAAAAAAAGGAGCAGATTTGATTCCTTCTTTATATGCGTTTTTTCCCGCCTCTCAAATCCACACATTTCCTATTTTTCTTTGTTTAAAAATCCTATTTAACTAAATATCTTAATTTGGGCTGACATATAAAAGACACCACCTTGGATTATGAGGAACTGGCTTGGAATTGTTTTATTATTTTCTGACATTTTGTAAACCAAATGTTTCATTATCCTTAGAACTGTTACAAGGTGTGTATTTTGTATTTTGTGTAACTTGCTGCCGTTAAATAACAACCACCTATGTGCAATATGTGCAATATATATAGATGCCGTTAATAACTGTAATATATACCTGGCTGCTAAATCATAAGAACTGTTACAGGATGTGTATTTTTTTTTATTATGTAACTTTTTATTTATTTATTATATATTTTTGTATTATATCATAACTTAGTACTTTTTTTTTAAATGCATGTCACATATTTAACATAATGTAAAATTAAGCTGTCTGTTGCTCTTTTTCCTGCTGTAACTACACACATTTCCCTTCCGTGGGACCAACAAAGGGATTCTGATTCATTAATTGATGAAAAGACTATTCATCAGATTTATGAATAAAGAACATGACTGTTAGAAGCAGCCTTAGTCTCATGAACAAATGCAGCTTGTGTGCTAACAGACTCATCAGCACAAACAGCAGCTGAGTCACAGAGTCTCTGACAGGCAGGTATATCATTTCTCTCGGTCAGGACGTCTGGCTGAGCCACCTGGCCTCAACACCAGCCGGCCCACCTGTAACTGTAACACAGATCCTCCTTTATGCCTCCTTCAGGGGATGCACGCAGCCCTGACAGTAGACGGACGGCACACAATGAATCTGTGTTGACTGCAACGGCTCCCCCATAGTTACGCTACACCCCCCCCAACGGAGCGTGAGCACACAGGAGGCTTCTTTAGTTTACACAACACACTCAAACCAAACTCCTTCTAACGGCATTTCTCCATGACACTGAGCTGAGTCAAAATGATGTTCCTCAGACATTTACCAAACTTCTTTGTTTAGTAAGTCATGAATCAGCAAGTAAGTACCCATCAAATAAAATGTATTATTAATATTTACAACAGGACAACTTGGCAAAAGCACTGCCAGTACTGTAGACCCCTTGAAGCAACAAAGTTCATTGAAGCCCCAATGAATAAAGCGTAATGTCTCTAAATCTAAATTCTGATCGTGAGACAGCAGGGTATATGCAGGAATCCTGAAGTCAGATGTAATACCCTCTAAGACTTTTTTTTAAGACCCTTTCCATACATTTTAAGACCTCATCGCCACTTTGAGTTCCAACTGGTTACCTTGGCGACACACTTTACCTCACATTGACTATATACAGTATTGATTGTCCTTCCTCCTTATCTTCCAACCATTTGGACGCAAACTTGCATTTCCCCATAACGATGTTGCTTAGCAACCGGCGTAAACGGACCTTCGCGCTATCAAGGAGTGAGCGTGCGAAGTCCTGTTCAGATGACGTCAAATCCAACGGGATGCCATAAATAAACTACACAGAATCACACTACACACCTACGCCATGATTACATTCAGGCAGACTGTAGAATACAACCTCTTTGGACAATTTATATACTTATTGAAAACAAGCTACAAAATGTAATACCTTGGAAAATGCCGTTTAATACTTTTTAATAGCCTTCATTTTCGCTAAATTGATTTATCAACTTTTAATACTTTTTAAGACCCCGCGGACACCCTGAGCAGCGATACTTCTGTTCACCAAGGTCAGTAAAGCACATTTACATACAAGGACATTTATGTTCACTTACTTTATAATTCTGGTATCTAATTGTTTACCACCAATGTGTACTCAATCTGCCTTCTATCTACACTGTCATGTTGCTGTAACAAAGTACATTTTCATGTATGGGACGAATACGACTTTTCTGATTCTTTTAAACCACTTGTTTACCCAACAACGATTATTCAAGTGGATATAAACCCAGGCATACTAGAACTGGTTTAAAGGCCAAAATGCTGAAGTGTTGGGTCTAAACATGTACATGTTATTGGGAAGGTGACTCAACAGGAGGGGTCATTAAAACACTTTATCGTCTTAGCGGCATGAATTAGATCAGGAAATTCCACGGAACTCTGCTTTGGCATTTTCACCCAGGAAGGAAATGATGGGGTGTGGTTCCTGTGTGTCACCAAACATTGTACAATACAATCCTCGAGGCATTTTGAAAAACAGCAGCATATTTAGTTTTGACATGCAGTTATCAGAAGTAGTATCCATCATCTTGGCATCATACACACTGGATATTTAAAGTGCAGATAATTGGATTTAAACCGAACAGATGAATAAGCGAAAGGGTTGAATTTACATTATAATCCTTAACTTCAAACATTTAAAAAAGGTAAACATCCAAAAGAAGCTTTCTTAACACAATGATCCAGAGTCGAAGCAACTGTGTGTTCTTCCTATTTCAACCACACAATTGTGACTGAATCCATCAATAAGATGCAATGACCTCCAAAACATCATGATGAATCATCAGATAATGCTGATCTGTGAAGCCCCTTTTCCAGGAGCATTATGATATCACTCTCTGTGAGGCAATGTATGAATGCTTAAGGATTGAGGTAAATGCAGTTGAACTGTGCAGGTGGGAACTGTGGTTTTTCCTTCAGCATTAACACTGGGGAGTTTCCTGACATTGGCAGCTTCACAGATTCATGCATCAGCTTTGGCATGGACAGCACCGTCCTCATCAGAGAGGAATGCAGTTTCTCCATCACCCTGGAAGAAGGCTGGCTCCGTCCTCTGCTGAAAACCAGCCACTTTGGGAGATGTGTTGGAGAGGAAGACTCTGAATAAACTGTTCTTTATTATGGATAATCCGGCACCACCCTCTCCACCAGCTACTGCATACACAGTGCCTTCGTTGGATTCATTTTTCTTTTACATCCGAAATAACTATAACTATGGAACACTCATACATACATACATAAGTCATACATGTGCAAGTCATGAGCAAGTCTTAACCTACAAGTCTCAAGCAAGTCCCAAGTCACTGTGGTGAGAGTCAAGCAAGTCAAGTCATTGCTCAGGTCAAGCAAGTCACAAGTGATACGAAATTCTGATGAATAATCCCAGTTTCCGCATATAAATCATTTAAAATATTGTGGTTATGAAAAGTTTTGTTTTATTTTCAACATAAACAGCGATGGAGAGTGGGGCGCTGAAATGATAACCCTATACATTCTAAAAGGGCTCTAAAGTGATAACAGGAGTACAACACAAATATTTGACAACATGTTAAGCCTCCTGCCCTGGCTCCCCTTCAGCAGGGTCACAGTATTTCTCCATGGTCTGTCTAAGGTGCTCCCACATGACACTGTCTCATTGTTTTCCTAACTGTGTCTGTGCACAAAGACATATTGCATCAAAGCCAATACAACAGACTAGTGTATGTACCAGGGCGTATGATGTGTGTGTGTGTGTGCAGACATGCGACATTAAGATTAAACACATTTCTTTCATTTGGGAACACCCACATATACATATGGAGTTGGACAGATGTGTGTAAATTAATGTTCATGGTGATTTGTAAACAAATGCCACACACACACACACACACACACACACACACACACACACACACACACACACACACACACACACACACACACACACACACACACACACACACACACACACACACACACACACACACACACACACACACACACACACACACACACACACACACACACACACACACACACACACACACACACACACACACACACACACACACACAACTTGTCAGAGGCGGAGTTACACGTCCCGCTGCCTCCTGGTGCTGTAGCGATTTCATAAAGTGAATGAGATTCCGAGTTCGAAATGTATGCACTGCCATTTCCCAACATACACATTACAGTCTGCAATGAAACGGTTGTCTCCTGTGTGCTCCACTTCCTACTTGGCGCTCCGGTAACTTTTTTTCGTGCGAACCAGATACAGTATCTTTTTTTTTTTTTCATTGCCCTTTAGGGGTTCCGTACAATACAAAAACAAATGCAAATATTCAATTTTAAAAAGTAAAGTCCTTTCGAGTGATCTATCTCAAGTCAAGTCTCAAGTCATGAATACCAAGTCAAAGTCAAGTCAAGTCTTTTATCAATATTAGTCAAGCGAGTCTCAAGCCCAAAGATAAGTCATGTCACTCGAGTCCCACACCTCTGGTTAGCGCACCAACATATTGTACATGATAGGCTAAGGGGCGGGACATTTCTAAGCGGCTGACGATTCACAACAGAGACGGCAAGCTAACCAATCAGAGCAGACTGGGCTCTGGTTTCAGACAGAGGGTGAAAAGAGGTGCTGCAGCACAGGCAGTATGAGAACATGTCACAGTAGAGACAAAGACAAAAGATTCCTGGACTGGTGGGGAAGAGAAGTAAATCCACCACTACTAATGCACGGGTACAAATAAACAACCTGAACCTGCTTTTCTTATTGGTGATCAAAACAAAGGCCCAAAAAAACAAATAAGGCAAAAGGTAGGTCACAAGGAAGCACAAACATCCTAAAAAATGTAGCACGACAACAAAGAGAGAGCGGAGAAACCAGTTTGAATTCTAATGTATTATTGTGGGGAAAAGGATATAAAGTAATACACGAAGACAATAGAAGACTTATGCAAACACATGGTGAGCTTCACAGCAATAATGGAAATAGTGCAAATACTCTCGGAGGAAGGTCACAGTTACATCTTTTCCCATGATTTCATTGTGGTGGAAACAGCTGACTCAGCACACCCACATCTGTACACGCTGGAAAGAAGAAAAGCCACATCATCCCCACCCTAAAGCGGACTAGGCTCAACTATGGTTTTATTTTTGCCAAATTCTCCTTTTTACCAAGAGAAATGACACACAGTTAGGTGACTCAGTCATTCTGTGACTGTCGGGGAATAATTAAGGTTTGGTTTAGCACTGACGGGTCACACTTTAAAGAAGACGGAGAATATGGAATGTGACGCCACCCTCTGGCAACTACAGTTATTCACACACGGTGGCTTTATAGAAATACAACTAAGAGTTATTTAGGTACATCTAGGGAATTTAATGTTATTGAAATCTGCCTGCATCTTTCAGAAACACACAGAATTGAGACTGACTGAGTTTATAATGTTTCCGTCTTTGGGTGGTACCACCATGATACAACATGTGAATAAATAGATATGAATGGGGTTTCAGGGGAAATTCATTTTATATTTAGTTTTTTTTATCCGGTGGGTAATTGGTTTTTCTTTTATACCGACACTGTTTTCAACTGAACTTGAAACAACATCATAACATAACAAATTATGTATCTAATATTATTCCATCACTTGCACTATTTTTCCTTTTGTATTTACTTATTACTTGCACTATTTGTTTGTGTTTATCTGTTTTATTGTGTTGCACTGTTGGAGGAGCCTGTGACCTAAGATTTGCATCGTCATAACTACACTGTAGCTATGCACGTATGATAAATAAAAGCCTTGAACCTTGAATGAGTTCAAACTACATTTCATGGATATTATTTCCACATATTTCTCTCCATTCTTCCTTCTGCCAACGGTGTCGCAGTTTCTCGTCTCTCCCGTTTTTGTGCTTAGTGCGTACGCATGGGTCAGAGTTTGCGTGGAGGACCGCACATTTTTCCATCAAGTTTGTTTTTTATAAATCGCAAACATTGCGCAGAAACTGGCGTCCGCCATATTTTGAGCGCACGCACCGCTTAGAAATGAGGCTAGTTCCGGCTAGCGGGTATTTTTTCACAGTTTTCTGGCTCTCCAAAATCGAGGTTCTTTCCGGGCCAACAACCGGACTGAGTTTGCTAAACTAGTGAGAGAATCGCTGGCAACTACAACAAAATGAACATATTTGACCGTGATTTAATTTGAATACACGTTTCAAAACGATGCCGAAGTAACAACATACTGATGCCGGTTAGTAAAAACCATGAATTAATGCTTCGACAAGTCTGCAGACAGAAGGCAGGCGGAAAACCTTTTAAAATGCATGTTTTCTGAATGGAGATCGGCTAAGCTAACGCAGTATAGCTACAGACCGTCCACACTCACAACAACGGCCTACAGACATCGACTGTATTCTCCATGACACAGACAGTCTGTGGTTTGTACTTGTTTAACTTTTGTCTAGTTTCTGAACAGATATGAGGAGCTGTGAGCTCTGAGGGCTAAAGGCCCAGACACACCGGCCTGAAATCGGCAGTAAATGGGAGTCGGGCCGAACATGAGCGTGGGCACGCCCTATTCGGAGTGGTGTGCGCCGCACCGTCGGGTCTTTTCTACCGACCTGACGCCTTTTGTTGCCGATTCAACATGTTGAATTGGCGTCGGGAACACCACCGGAAGTCGGACAAAGGGATAACACTGATTGGCTGTTCAGCTAGCGAATCAGTGCATGAGAAGCGGTAACGGAAGTGAGGGAGGTAAACAAATGATTTAAAATGGAAGATGGAACACACACGGACGGCTATTTCACCTCATCGGTTTATAGAGCTCCTGTTCGTTCATGTTTTCAATGGACGAGAGTGAAAATGGAAAGAAAAACGCAATTTGTTGTTTGTTTATATCGCGGAGTCTGTTCTTCTTCTCTGTCTTCCGGTTGTTCCGGTTGTTGCCTCTTTTGAATGATGAATACACACTACCGCCGCCTGCTGGTAAGGAGAGTTATTGCCACTCATGCATACGCAGTTCATACGTGCTCGGCTCGGATTTGCGGTGTGTTCCAGTGCGCGAAGTCGGCAAATACGCAGGAGAGTCCGGCGACGCAACAGTCGGTGTCGGCGTCGGCGAATTCTCAGGTGACTGGCCGGTGTATCACGGCCTTTACAGCTAACGGCTGATGTTGGTTTTGTGTTTCGCATTGAAGATGACGTCACGGCTCCACCTACACTGCGTAACTATAGTTACTGTCCGAGGTACTAAACTGTAATGGAAACTTAGCATAAAGTGAGCCTGGCCTACCAAGGCCTAACTATACCGCATTAAGCCGTGCGAGGCCCTGCAGTGGAAATGCGCCATAAGCCCCAGTGCATGGAAATCTGCAAGTCCTTTTGAATGCAGGGGAGTCTGATGCTGTAGTGTTTCTCTTTGTTCTGTTCTAACCCAGCTCACTGGTGTGTGCACTTTTCACAAACCATAAACAAGTGTTGTCTTACCAGATAGAGCAGAAACGTGTGCAGGCCAGTCCCGAGGCCCACTGAGGACAGGATCCCGAGACCCACCCAGTACGCACACCATAGAAACCTCTTCTCCAGGTAGCTAACCCACTGCAGGGGAAGAAAGTAACAGAAAACTGATTAGAAAAGAAAGAAAAAACACATTAATGCATTATTTTAGTTTTTAAAGTTAATTACTGTTTGTGTCTTTCATTAACTGTTGGATGCTACCATGTACTCATATTTAATATTTGTAATGTTTAACATGACTCTCTCTGTTGTTGTCAAGGTTTGATTATAGCCAAAAGCAATACATAGAAATGCACTTTATAATAATTATATTAAAATAATTATATTTTTATTTTTGTATTTAAAATAAATATTCATTCTTATTCTTTTAATTTATGGGTGCAATAATTTCCAGCTACAGAAAAAAGGAGCTCATTTAAATGTATTTTTTATTTCACATACTGGGTAGCACTTATAAAGTTTAAATGTGCATATAATTTGTAATCTCATTGTTTATTTTAATATATTTCTACCTGTAGAGCATTACTTTGATGCATTTTCAGTTGTCCTTGGATGCCTCCAAATAAAATGTATTATGATTAAATTATTTGTAGTGAATTACATATTACTTCATTACATCATTATAAATGTGAACAATCTAGAAAGATATAAGAATCTATATTGAAGCTTGTAACAAACTGTAGCGGACCTTGAAGCCGACTGATTGTATGTCCAAGGGTTACTTGACAACAGTGCGTACTTCATTATCTCCCAACACAAGCTCCCCTCGAGGAATGTTTTAGATGGATAAAGAGTGAGTTATCATTAACCTTTAAACAGGCTGTTGGTGGAGCAATGGTGTTGATTATTAACATCACTGAAGTCAGGAGAGCCTTACTTGTTGGTGTGAGCCCTCCGTGGAGTAGGCGAAGGAGAACAGAGAACATAACACCAGAACTAAGGACACTAGGCCTCGTCGCTGCCAAAGCCTGAAACAAAGAAATCAAACAAAATGTTCCAACACAAAATGTTCCAACATAAAAAATTGAACAATTGTGTCTTATCTCTTATATTTTCTTGTATAAATTACTTTTTGTTATAGTTATTTGTTCGGTTGTGCAATCTTACAAATATCTTGGTCAACTAGCTTTGAACCTGGAGACCCTGAACCTTAGACTGGAGCCACGGTAACGCAAACAATTCGATATTCATTTATTCTCTTATTTTTTTTATAACTATAATGATCATATAAAACGTGTGCCTCGGAAATAATTGTTTACATTAATTTAGTTTCTTTAAAAAAAAAAATGTAATAACCACTTTTCCTCCTGGTCTCTCGCGCCCCCCCTGTCATGCCTCTGCACCCCCCAGGGGGGGCGCGCCCGCCACTTTTGGAACCTCTGGTCTATATGATAGAGAACTGTAGCAGATAGGACCGTTACCGTTCTCGTGTGGCTGCAGCCTCAGACAGTTACAGCGGTAACTAGTTCTATGTGAAATGCTGACTTTGCACACAGAGTGTTAGCTTATTCTTTTGGGCCAGTGGTTGGTTAGACCAAATTGTAGAACAAAGCGTTTTAAAAACAGCTTTAATCCAGCATGCATCGCACAAGTAACAAGTTGTAGCAGCATCAAAGAGAGGCGATGGAAGCAATGCCAATGTATTTATTTATTAACTTGCTGGATACTTTTTTTTTTAAAGATTTCCGTGTTGCCTGTGTTGTTTTAAAACATGTGTCACACAATGGATCCCTTGTCTTTTATCTGCAAACCAAAACCAAATAAACAACCTGAACCTGCTTTTCTTATTGGTGTTCAAAACAAAAGTCCCAAAAAAACAAATAAGGTCACAAGGAAGCACAAACATCCTGAAAAATGTAGCACGACAAAAAAGAGAGAGTAGAGAAAGCGGTTTGACTTCTTACTGAAACGTCCACTCCTTTAGCTTGATGAGGGTCTCCAGAAGGAAGTAATGTATTGTGGTGACGGGCCTCCTCCAAACCACCAGAGACAGACGCTCCTCCTTATCCCTCTGTCGCCTCTCTCTAACTGAAGAGTCTGGAGAACAAACAGAGTTGCAATTACCTTTACATACTACGACATTTGTTTCTACGTCAATTATATAATCTTGTTGAAATGGTAATGCTAAATACATGATACTATGACATGACGGTTGCTGCTTTGAAAACTGAAAGTAAAAAAGTGAATCACGCTTTTTATGACTTTTTCAAACCATGTAGCGCTTATCGTTCTGTGTCATCAGAGATAACAAGGGGTAAACTCTACAGGGTCACTTCAGATGAGGGGTGACTTCTCGAACTTCGTGAAAAGTTTAAAAAGAAAGTATTGCAAAATAAAAGTAAAACATGTTTTTTTATTCAAACAAACAAATATTTTACATTTACAGATTTCACTATATATTTAACCTGTGTATTTGTTTGTTGTACCTTTGTTTCTTGACATTTTTTATAAACAAAAGTATTAGCAAGAAAGTAAATATATATAATTTTAGAAGGTTTATTTGAATTCCTACTTCTCTATATCTAATAATTATTTTTGAACTTAACAAAAACAGCATTTCCCATTTCTTAATGTGTTTATCATTCAAAGCTTTAAGGTTTTGTGTCTTAATAAGTACCATGTAAGATGCTAAGCCTATGTTTTGTGTGTTTCAGGACCTGCAAACTGTTTCAAAAAGACAAAAAACCTACCTATTGCTTTGCCATTCTGTTTGCCTTTGGCTCCAGCCCGTTTCTGTGGCTGCTCACACTTTGCTCCATTGGCTGCCATGGCAATCGAGGTTTCAGCCGGTCAGGCAGTTCAGGAGGAAGGTAAGTTTGTGTCTCTGGCTCAACAACGTCCTCTCCGCTTTAGTTTCACTTCCTACTGAGCAAGAGAACATGAGACGTTGTGTGACTGTCACATCTTCTTACCAATTACTCTTAAGCAATACTACATTCAGAGAAGTAAGGAGTACTCACATCTTTTACTTAGGTACAAGTAGCAATATTAAACTGTTAACATCTCTGTTACAAGTAAACGTCTGAAGTAAAAGTGCAATATGCCATTAAGTTATACTTTTGAGTACAAAAAGTTAAAGTACTAATTTCACTGTATATCGGATTAAATAAACGAACATCTTTTGTATTATATGTTTTAATTCATTAATGTCAATGTTGCACAAGGTGGGGATTCTTTACATTACTTTATATACTGCTGGTTAGCTGAACCTTTACATTAATACATAATGAGTTATGCTTGATTTATATTCTGTGTATTATAATCCATATATATATATAGCTAGTAACAAATCTTTTTGAGTAAAAAGTCAAAACAATGCCTCAAATGTAGAAGTAAAAGTATAACATAAAAAATACTCAAGTGAAGTAAAGTGCCTCAAAAGTGTACTTGAGCAAATGTACTTAGTTTCATTCCAGTGACTACATCAAACTGTCAGTGTGAAAATATCGTCAACACGCAAACTGGCATTGAAAATATATGGTAATAACTAAGAGAAAACATCAAACGAAAAGATAAAACGAAGGCACATATATTACTGACTGCATCACGGCAATAACACCTGTGGTACACTGAAATAACCTCAGTTCTGTGGGTCAGTCTGAAACAAGATATGATGACAAATGCGTGCACATCATCCTCCACATGCTAACCGGTTAGCCATGCTAACGGCTAAGCTAGGGAGCTAGGCAACTTCTACACTAAAACAAGGGGTTTATGACCAATAACGAGTCGCCTTACTTGTGGTGAGGTATCAAAAATAAATCCTTATCGCTGTGGTGTTGTAGTTATGACAAAAATATATGCCAAATAAAAGGGAAAGAGATTGCTGTTGCTAAAAACCAACTGACAAGTCGTACCTCTTTCCTGTGCTCTTCACCCGGTAACAAACGTTGGACTTGTCAAAGTAAAATCGGTGTTGCGGTTTGGTGGTGAATAATTGTCTTTAAACACGTTTTTATCAACTATATAGAGTAACATGAGACATTTTAAATACATGGAAGACAGATGAAGTAATACTATGGCACTTTCTTACTTTCAAATTAAAATAAGATAACATTTCTAAAGTAGATACTTTTATTGTGAAGATCAATTGAAGACGTATTTCCGGCAGTTTAGTTTTACTGTCCAATCAGTGGTTGCCAGATTTGCCAACAAAGTGTGAGGATTGCAACACTCGCAATGTGTGTTAATATCACCTTGAGACATGAAGCAATATCTCAAAACGGATGATGCCATTAGCCACAAATAAATTCCTTATAACTTAAGAGAAAAAGTATTAGAAAGTAAATATTTATTTATATCAAACAAATTGAATTTTTCAGAAGGTTTATTTCAAATGTGAATCATTTCAATTTATTTGATGTATTTTATTTTTTGTTCATTTTTATATCACCTCCTTTTTAAAAAAAATATTTTTGTTTAAAAAAAAAATCCTACAAAGAAAGTATTAGAAGGAAGGAACAAAACTTATTCTATTTAAACACGTTTCATCTTTAGAAAGTTTATATAATATTGAATGCATTATTTTATTCGTAGTCGGTGTCAGGGTTTTATCAGTTAATGGTAAGCAAGGTTTTTTTTTAACTTCATATATAATGAAACAACAAACGTTAAATATATGGAATATAGAAACAATTAAATTGATAGGATTACATTTCTAAAGGATGTATGTAGGTCATTCTCATTCACAATGAGCAACACATTCAATTTATCGAGTCGCACACACACAACATATAAGCCGTGCACTTTCCTGGATGAAAGAAAATCTGTGTAAGCTGAAGAAAAACCCACAGGACTGTTTCTTTGTTTTATTACGACATTGAATGAAGGCTTAGTATGCATTTTGGGTGTTAGACTCTACCAACATATATATAATGTATTTACACACATGTATGCCATACACCTAATCTTCACATTGCTTTTCGTTAAGTTAAATGGACTTTTCTGAACACAAAAAACAAAAATTAAAGCTCTCAATTCTGTGTTATTATAATAACTAGAGACATATCCAAAAATATATTTATACCAACAAATCAGTCAGTGTTAGCAGGATTTATCAAAAGAAGAGTCAAATATTGACCAACTAAATGCTTTGGTTCACCCTCATATCAACATCACCTTTATGTCCCAAAACAAATGTGTGTGTTAGCACAAAACAATGATAACTTAAACAGAAGTGGACATGATGATATGAAAAACACACAGCAAAGTGACATGGTTGCACTCCATCCATCTAACAGGATTGAATGCAGATCATCCGCACCGGAAACTAGTAGCCCAGAATCAAAGTCCCCCATTGGCTGAAGGAGACATTACAGCTTATAAGGTCACGGGCAAGGTTACTAATGAGCTATAGGCACGGGTTTAGCAGATGGCTCGTATATTCCAGGAGAGTAACCCAAGCAGGTCGTGATGGGGGAGTCCTCTATCATTCGTCATAGTGAAGTGAAGACAGGAACTTGTCCACATCCAGGTCAAGGGGGAAACAATCTACAAGTTTCTTCTTTTCCTGCAGATTAAAAAACAAAGTCAGAATCACATGAAAAAAAAAAAAAACACCTCCAGGACAGGGGTGTCAAACAGGTGTGTTCATTTTATGTGGCCTGCAAGAGCTTGCAAAGAATATAAAAAGTTAATTATACAGTTAAATGCCGCTTTACAGAAGCACGTTGTCCCACAATGCATCTCGTTTTGGGACATGAGCACTGAAGAGACTTGCTATTATTTGCCCCAGACTTCTGCTTTCAGACGTAGTTAATTATGAAGTTATTACCCTATCCGATAATAATCCAATGCAGAGGCAATATTGTAATATAATACAATATTTTATATATATATATATATATATATATATATATATAGTCTTAAAGTTACAACCGACCCTTTGAGTGCAACCATAATGCTAATGTGGCCCGCGATGAAATTGAGTTTGACACCCCTGCTCTAGGGTGTCTCCTGAGGATATATTTCTTATTTTCCTCTTTATGAGAAGTGCCAAACAAATAAAGCTTTATTATTATTATTAAAGTTCCCATTCTTGCATCAATGAGGTACGCAATCATTAGGACATAAAAGAAAAGTACCAAAACCAGATGGTTCGGGTGAAGTTTTGGAGGAATGAAATTAGACAGACAACCGGGATATTCTTAGTTTTTCTTGAATGTCAGACATTGTTACTCTGCCTAAGTCCATCCACCGCTCTGTAAACTTGGTATCCTGTTCAGGGTCACCCCGGGCAGACTGCCAGTCTATAACAGGACCAACACATGTAGACACACACTCACACCTACAGAGCTTCCAGTGCACTGTATCCTATGTCATTTGAGGACACTCAGACTGGTTCAGGTTTAAGTTTAAAGACTAGGGATGCTCCGATCGCCAATTTTGGGGCCGATCGCCGGAATCAGTATCGGCCGATCGAGTGGGCGGGGCCTATGGGGATCTTCCATTTAAAGTGATGTTTAAAACTCAGTTAATGGGACTCATTCACTGGCGCTTCCACAAACTACAACCAACATAATTATTACATTCACGAAGTAGATTATTCTAAGTTTACATTAACTTTGGATAATAACGGGAGCCTCTCTCTCTCTCCCCCTACCCTCTCCCTCTCCTGAAAGCCTGTCAGTATCGTCTCATGCAGCTCACTGATCCAGTAATGAGTGACCTGAAAGTGGAGAATAAACCTATTTATAACTAGTTTAGCTTGTTCCAGACGTAGATAAAATAGCTAAGTGTGTTAGGTCTAACTCTTAGTGTGTGTTTCGCTCCGCTCAGTGGAGCTGCAGGATCTCTGCTTCACACACGTTGCATACCGCTATTTTACTGTCATTTTTGGACACGTTAAAATACTGCCAGACTGGTGAAGCCATTTTGGCGAGCTTGTTTTGCCGTGCACAGAGAAACGTGTCATGTATTTTAAATGTCATGTGATCGGCTCTCACGTGATAAAGACCAAGCTCAACTTTCAGAAACGACCTCTGGAGGGATCACTAGAGGAAAAGGGAAAACCCCAACAGGGCCCTTTTAAGAGATAGATAGAAGAGGGGTTGAATGAGGTGCTTATCCAACACGAGTAGTTGGAAGAAACAGTGTATTGGTGGATTGATAGAAAGTGAGTGAAAAACGAGTCGATTTTGATGATTTCTTGTTTGCAAAGATTGAATTGTTATTTTCGATCTAAAATATACAAAAATCCTTTATTGCAGCCGTTTAAATGACAGGACATGCAGCTTGCCTTTGTCTCATTTGAGGGAATACCTTTAAAAGTTAAGAGTAAATAGGCAACATCCCCTTTGAGCTTTACAAAGTAAAAAACGTTCCACTGTTTCCTGACAATTATAAGACCAACCCATTCATCGAAAAATAATAAAGATGTTCGTGATTTACAGTTCTATATCTAACTATATCGGAAAACAGAACACTGAGGAAGCAGAACGTGTCTAGAACAGACAACAGGGAACGTTTAAAACACCATAAAACATTTGAAACATGGCCGATCCACGTGTTGTACTCACCCGCTCAGTGGTTTTGCTTGGAGACTGTTTCGTCTCTTTCTTCGCCTGCGGGCTGGAGGTGGGAGAAGACAGTTTTCGTTTTTTAGAGATCTTTGAGCTGGAGGGTGAATGTTCTCCCACTTCCTCCTGACGCAGACTGTCCTTCAGTGGAGTGCCGGTCCTGGCGATGGCGGCACGTGAGAGGATCATGAGTGTGTGGGCGGCCATGTTGATGCTGTTCTCGCTGCCAGCCTCACTGGCCGGGCTGCAGGTGGGGACATCGGGGGTGTTGGGAGGCAGAAGATGCTTGGGAGTGCCCTCTCCGTCTCTACCTTTCCTCAGTCGGGAGGGAGTCCAGGGACGATCAGCTGACTCCTCCTGGGTACGTCCTGGGGTCCTTGGGAGTTCTGTACTGGCTGCTCCAGGCCTTTTACCAGGGGTGGAGGGAGAGTTGAGCCCCTGGATGTCCTGCAGCATCTCAGCCGCCTGTTTGGCCAGAGAGCTGGTCTTTGAGGGCGCCTTCGAAGCCTTGGGTGGAGGTTGAGATGCCGGCTGGGGGACGGCTGGAGGGTCCCTTAACGTCGAAGATGATGGCTGCTCTTTCACGCTTCCCTTCATTTCATTCTCTTTGTTAGCGGTGACATTTGGAATTTCCTGGGAGGGAGTCTTCTTCTCTGAACGCCCCTCCCGTGCTTTCCCAGAAGCCTTTTCCGTTGGCTCTTTCCTGCTGCTGTCCTCCTTCTCTTTTCTAGTTCCTGACGATGACCTAGAAGTACGAGATTCCTTAGCTTTTGCTCCATCACTCTCCTTATCATGACTGTGCTTCCTGTTCTTTGAACTCCTTGCTGATTTGGAGCTTTTCTCAGTCTGTGAGGCCTCGACCATGCTGGTACTGGTGCTCTGCGGCTCTTGGTTTTGGACGCTGTGATCTTGTTTGCGGGAGATCTTTTTGGGAGGGTCTTTCTGTTGTGGCGGTGTGGGCTTCTCCGCCTCCTTCATGAAGGCCTCAGCGGTCTGGGGATCTGCTGAGCATCTGACCGTCTCTATCCTCCTCTTGGGCTTGTTCCCACTTAAGATGGAAGGTTTTGTTCGAGTCACTGACTGCGTGTTATCTTTCTCCCGCTGCTTCACAGATCCTGATGGAGTTTTGTTTTTAGGTGGGAATTTGCTGGACCTTGTTGTTTTGGCAGTTTGTTGTTGAGCTTCTGCAGAAGATTCAAAACATAAAATCCTCCTGTGTGTAGAAGCCTTCGCAATCTCCTGCTGGACTGTGCTTAAAGCCAAAACAGGTGGAACCGACGTACCAAGCAGGTTTCCAGTGCCTGGAATTCAGAGAGAAAAGGTCAGAGAAGTAAGGCAGTGACATTAAAACATCATTCGGTAACGTAAATAAAGGATTTTTTCCACCATAATATTGCCAATGGCTAACTCACCTGCAGGTATAGACTGTTTGAGTGCCACTGTGGGAGAACTGGGCTTTTCTGACGGCTGTACTGGTACTGGGTTCTGAATGGCAACGAGCTGTGAAAAAAAAAAAAATGTTAAAACGTTTATTGTTTTCCGTATATTGCTTAAAGTATACAACCCTTAATGCAGCTGTTCATTAAACCACACACTACATGATTAAAACATCCTGGATAGAAAGAAAACAAATGTATTGTTTTTGTGAAGTTAGCCGTTAAGGAAATACCTTATGACGACTAATGTATTAATGGCAGATCAAATGATTTACCTGATTTGAAACCACCTGGACCGTCCCCAGAGAATTTGGCCCCATGAGTGAAACAGGAAGTATCATGGGCTTAGCCGGTGATGGCAGGATGAGTGCTGGCACTGCACGAAAGAACAGATTAAAAACAGGGTTAAGCAGCACTCATACCATTAGAAATAACAAAAGTAACACTTCCTTAACCAAAACTCCCTACAGCTCACATCCCAAGGAAGTGAGGAAAAACAACAACAAATAAAACGTACAAACTTAATTTCAAAAGCTGCAACAAAAGTAAATCAACAGGGTAAATGCAGGAATTCTGAAGTCAAAATGTAATTCCTTTTAAGACCCTTTCCATATATTTTAAGACCTCATCGCCACTTGGAGTTTTAACCGGTTACCTTGGCGACACACTTTACCTCACATTCACTATATACAGTATTGATTGTCCTTCCTCCTTATCTTCCAACCATTTGGACGCAAACTTGCATTTCCCCATAACGATGTTGCTTAGCAACTGGCGTAAACGGAGCTTCGCGTGCTATCAAGCAGTGAGCTCGCGATGTCCTGTTCAGATGACGTCAAATCCAACGGGATGCCATAAATAAACTACACAGAATCACACTACACACCTACGCCATGATTACATTCAGGCAGACTGTAGAATACAACCTCTTTGGACAATTTACATACTTATTGAAAACAAGCTACAAAATGTAATACTTTGGAAAATGCTGTTTAATACTTTTTAATAACATTAATTTTCGCTAAATAGATTTATCAACTTTTAATACTTTTTAAGAACCCGCGGACGCCCTGGATAACAGATTGTGAGAATAATTTCTGTCTATTGAAATGAACCACCGTGGTCTCTTACCTGTTGAGAAGCCACGAGATCGCGTTGGTATGGTCAACCCAAACGGGTTATTGGGCAAAGGCTGTCCCACCGAGGCCCCAGCAGGCAGCAGCACCGGTCTGTTTGGAGAATCTGCCGTTGGGGCTTCAGTCAAAATGAAGTAGCTGGTGGCGGCTCCTTGCAGCTCGGGGTTAGCTGCATCCAGCGGGAGTTGAAATATATAATTTGGCTGAGCCAGTGACGTCCCTCTTAATGGAGACACAACGACAGCCTTACAGCCCGGAGGACTTCCATGAGCCTCTGAGTTTTGTAAGCCACAAACCGCCAGAGCAGCCTCATCCAACGTGGCCCTCGGTGTGCCAGGACACCTCAAGGACTTCACTGGGGAGGAGAGATAGATGGTGGGTATCTTGTTTCCAGAAATGCTAGGAAGGGCATGATTGGTGGCCGTTCCCTTTGAAGAATCCTCATCCTGGTTATCGCTGATGATGATCTCCAGAGACACTATGTTACTGGTATCCGCTGCAGCCTTGCTTGGGGTGGTTGGAGGTTTAGGAGCAAAACCAACTGGGGTACAGGAGGAGGTGGGTATGACAGGTAGGAGGGAGGGGAGTGCAGCTGTAAGTGCTGCAGAGGTAGAATGAGATGTGGATGTTGCAGCAGTGGCCGCTAATGAAAGTAAGGCAGTTGTTACCGTGACGCCGCTGGAAGAAGGTGTACAAGAGTCGTCTTTAACACCGCTTGAGAGTGACGTATGAGGTAGGTCAGCATTTGACGTTGGAGTGTTGTTCAGTTCCACTTGTAAAGGAAACAAAAATCCAGAGGGAGCTATAGCAGGTTGCACTATAGATCCTTCAGCTTGTTTGTGCTCCTGGTTTCTGTTAGCAGTTGCTTCCGGCAGGGCTAACGCAAAAGCAGCAGAAGGAAGAATGGTTGATACAGTTGCAATAGCAGTGTCCATAATGTCTGACGGAGGGGGAGGTGTATGCAACGCTTCATCGATATCCATTGGCGTTCCAAAGATAATGTTCTGGAAAGGCGGGGGGTTTTGTTTTCTGTTTGAGTCCCCTGCGTGGCCCCCGAGGCTCACCAACAGTCTGGCTGAGCTGTTTTCAATCCTGGATGTTCTACCGCTGGGTCCAAGGACCTTCTTTAACAAGGTGGGGGCAGAAGACTTCCTGGTCTTACGCTCCGGTCCAATTCTCGTCTTCACGGTCGCTGAATCTGAAGCATTAGCATCTCTTAGTGCAGTGTCTGAAAGATAAAACAAAAATATTTGATGTTTATTTGTCGCCGTCTGGATTTTTATGCAACTCTGTCTTCATTATGGGTATAGCCATTTTTATTTTATGTAAAAAAAAAAATCAGCATTATCAATTAGCATTTGACACAAAACCATATTCTCTGTGTAAAGCAGGGGTGTCAAACTCAATTTCATCACGGGCCACATTCGCATTATGGTTGCACTCAAAGGGTTGGTTGTAACTTTAAGACTATATAAAAAATATAATATATAATATATATAAAATAATGTATTATTTATAATTATATTACAATATTGCCTCTGCATTGGATTATTATCGGATAGGGTAATAACTTAATAATTAACTACGTCTGAAAGCAGAAGTCTGGGGAAATAATAGCAAGTCTCTTCAGTGCTCATGTCCCAAAACGAGATGCATTGTGGGACATGTAGTTTATTGGCAACGTGCTTCAGTAAAGCGGCATGTAACCGTATAATAAACGTGTTATATTCTTTGCAAGCTCTTGCGGGCCACATAAAATGAAGCCGCGGGCCGGATTTGGTCCTCGGGCCTTGAGTTTGACACCCCTGAAGAGAAGTCTCCTTTGATACTGACTATTCTTGAGAAGCTTCCTTCCTTCTGAATTTGCACCAAAATCATAAATCTAACAGTTACAGCGACATTTCAATGAACACGAAGATCCCTTCTAAACTGTTGAATCAAGAAACCTGCCTTGACCTGAGGCCGACAGAAATGAAAGATGACATCTCTGTGTCCTTCTTCAGAGATTCTGAAAATACCTGGATCATCACTTAGAAGCAGTCCGATGGTAGATGAAGGTCCAGCAGAATTGCTCTCTCCTGGATTACTGCTAATATCTCCGTCCCCTTGATCACCAGCAGCGAATCTGGTTTTATCTGCACAACAAAACCAAAAAAACGTTATTAAAAAAAGTTTGTTTTGCAATGCATTTTTCACCAATTAAAAAGGGAGTAAATGCCATGTCGGCCATAGTTACTGTAATCGAAGAGCTCAAAGAGGGCGTGGAAGGCTGGGTCGGACTCCGTTTGCTCCAAAATGTCATGGATGGCATCGTCACTCATGTGGATCTCCCCCTGTACGTGAACACATGTGTCAGGAAATAATGAAACAACACACAGGACGATAAGCACAGGCTAATGGGTTGATTTTTTGAAAAAATAAAATAAAAATGTTTTAAGTCAATTTATTGAACATGTCAGGAACAAAACATACAACAATAATATATATATACCTTTTTTATTTTTTTTCATAATAATAATTATAACAATGTACAAAAAAAAAAAAATTCTCAAATTGTCAAAAGAAGAAGCTTTAAAAAAACGGTTCTGGTCCTAACCCCTATAGCATACATTTTCCTTATAAATAAAATATTAGGTCATCAGCGACATGTTTGTCTTGTTAATTTGTTTGTTTTTTACAAAACAATCAGAAAGAAATAACTTTTACAATTACAAGAAATAACAAATGGGATTTTACAGGTCCTGCTCATAACCATTAATGATTTGGCTCCTAAATAATACTTTCAGTTTAGATAGACTTGTACGGGTGGTTTTTTGAAAATGCAGTTTCCTCTCAACATGTGTATGTTTTCTCCCCGTGTGAAAAGTCTCTGGGTATTATGAGGTAATTGTTGATTTGGGGCTTTGAACATAATTTGAATAGTTTTATATATACATACATTTGAACGTTATGATATGAGTATATATATAGTATTTCAGCACCTGCAATCCCAGGATTTCATCTATAGACTGGTCTACCTCCACCGTACTCGATGGGGCTTTAGAAGTTTGGGGTGGTGGCTCGCTGAGAGATGAAACAGAGGAGACATTAGTACAGCCATGTCTTCTTACAGGCTAAAGACACAAACATGGACATAACAATAACATATAGGAGATGACATTCCCATCTCTCAGAAAAAAGAAGAAACAAAGATAGTCAGTAGGATCACTTCAACATTTCACAAACAAAAATAGGTTGACAACCAAAAACACAACATGGCATATTTATTGTTCCTTTAAACCCACTGTTCGTTAGAGCTCCTTATTTCCCATGTCATGGCGTGTTGAGCCACCCTTTGATTTTTTTGTGGCAATAATCTTTTGCAAAAGAAATTGTATTTTTAATCTACTCTTCAAACACTTTAAATGAAGATTACTCCTTGATTGAGTTTTAAAAATATGTATTTTAGCCAGAAGAATAGTTGTATTTAGAGATGTCCCGATCCGATCACGTGATCGGGGATCGGAGCCGATCACGTGATTTTCAAAAAATCGGGGATCGGGATTTCTTTTTTTTTTTTAATATATATTTTTAATTAATTGTTACAAAACAAAAATGCCCATGTTCAAGTCTTAAAGTCATCCTGAGGCCTTAGTTTTGGTTTCAAATGACACAACATCATGTATGTGTTGCTTCTATTGGGCTTGTTTTCATAGACCTGGTTGCTTATTTCTCTCAAATCCGGCAACAGGGTGGGCGCAGTGTCTGATTGTAGCAGTAAGCTAACGAGTACTGATAAGCTTTATTTTGTTTTGATCCAATGCTGCTGTGAAAGAAAGAAGCTATATCCATGTTGGATAGAATATCCAATTTAAATAAAAAAATAACCTTAAGGGACAACTTGAATGCTTTTTTTTCTCTTAATGCATTGCATAAAGATCGGATCGGGAAAAATCGGTATCGGCTAATTGTCAAAATCAAATGATCGGAATCGGATCGGGAGCAAAAAAAGGTGATCGGGACATCCCTAGTTGTATTTATTAACTGTGTGCAGTCTTCATCTGAAAGCCCGAATAAAATATTAAAGGGTGTTAATGTAGATTCAATATTAAGTGTCTTCACTCTAGGGCTGCTCAATTAATCGTATTTTAATCGCAATTACGATTTTGGTTTGCAACGATTAAGAAAACAACATAATCGAAATAAAACGATTTTTTTTTAAAAATTGGTTTTTCAGTTAAAGCTCAGGCTAATCAACTGTTAACTTGTCAACTTTTTCAATAAATGGATGTTTTCAAAGTGAATGGATAATCGTTTTTAATAATCGTGATATCAATTATTGACCCAAATAATCGAGATTATGATTTTTGCCATAATCGAGCAGCCCTACTTCACTCAATATTGAATATTAGACCACAGACTTGCAACAGCCATGTTGTCAGTCACGTCCTGAGTGATAATGACAGAATCATAAATGGTGCAGGCTGGAAACTCAACACTTACTTTCCGAGGATTTTGTTGATGTTTTCAGCGAGCTTCTCTTGTAACGACCTGTCCCCCAATATCTTGTCCCGGGCATTTTGTATCACGATTTGCTGTGAAGGCTTACAGAGACATGATGTTAAAAATACTCACTAAATTCTTTGCATATATTTCCTAAAAACTCAATGTAAGTGATTGAGCATGAACTCCCTGCACAAGATGGATGATATTATTGCATGAGTGAGAAGTCTCTTTGTCAGTATGACATCTCCACACCTGCATAAAGATCTACTTACAGGGAAGTTTTCATCTGCAGCCTCTTCAGTTTGGGGTTCGGCGTTTGGAGTACCGACAGCCAGGGCACTAGAGCCACTCTGAGCCCCCCCTCTCTTCCTGGGGGTGTCCCTGAAGGCAACAGAAAACAATACAGAAGTGTCTTTCAACATGCACTCTTATAAAAAGGGCTACTGTTAACATCTTCTTTTGTACGTTTGCAGAAAGAGAGCAGCATTGTCAAGTGCATTTGGGTCAGTGGGACAACACAGTGCCTCTTCTACGCTCTCTTCATAATGGGATGGCTTCAACTTCAATACAGCAATAATTGTTATCGTTACCATTTCCGTCGTCCAGGAGACATGGGGCCTTGGGTTAGGGAATCCCCTGTAATAGACACATGTCGCACATCATACAAAGGCACTGTTTTTGAGAATAATGACAGCTTGCAGACATTTCAAAATACAAGGAATTAATGTTACAAATGTATGGGTTTTAACAATTGCACTTTCTGTAGTTCAAAGATAATAGCTCTAATCTGAAATGGTCAGTTTCAGCTACCGTATTAAATCAGTGAAGACGTTTTTTTAAATAGAAGGGAAAGCTTGTTGTCAATTGATTGATTCAAAACATTCATGGAGTACTGCGTGTGTTGTGATACTCACTGGGGGTATTCAGTAAGCGGCTGACATCTTGGAACTGCTGGTGTGTGCCCCCGCCGGCAGCTGGTCGAGTGTGTGTGGTGCTGTAGCTCACGGGGGTGGAGTGGCCCAGTATGCTGTGGGAGATGTTTGAGGCGCTGATGATGGAGCTGGCTTCAGACACTGATGAGCAGAGGACACTACTACCAGCTGAAGTCACGGTCAACACCCGCTGTCTGGCCATGTTAGCCACACCGACGCGTGAACGTGCTGCAGGAAGACAAAGGCTTATTAATATAAAGCAAACCCTGGCAAACAGAGAACTTACAACCTAATGGAGATAGTATTTAATCTAGAATCATAGTTTGACAGCCATGGGGAAGAAGGAAGGAAGGAAGGAAGGAAGGAAGGAAGGAAGGAAGGAAGGAAGAAAGAAAGGAAGGAAGAAAGGAAGGAAGGAAGGAAGGAAGGAAGGAAGGAAGGAAGGAAGACACTTATTCATCCAAAATTGGGATTTCTTCCCCCCTCACAGCAGTAAACATTAACAGTAGAAAAGATATATACATATATATCATAATATATATTAATAGTGGATAGAAAATCGCACAATTAGCTTAGAATTATGGAAGCTATCTTTCAGGCAAATGTATAAATAGTAACACAAACGCAAAGATTGTAGTGGAGTAAACAATAACATATTAACTCGAAAACCAATAAGAGACTTACTTCTTTGAATTGCTGATATAGAGGGTGAATTCTGCAACGATCTATTTAAAATGTAAGGAATAATAATGAAACGATATCAGTGATGAAGTTCCAACACAGCAGAAAACACTGAGATTTGACATTGTTGTCAGTTTACTTAAATATTTGCAGTGTTTTGAAGATTTTAAACGCCGTTACCTTATCTGGTTGAGTGTAAAATCGAGCTTTTTCCATAACGACGTCATCATGGCAGGCACCTCATGAGCAGACTCTTTTGAAAAACAACACAAGCATGACACATTAGATTCAAATGT
Organism: Notothenia rossii; assembly: GCF_949606895.1. NCBI lineage: Eukaryota > Metazoa > Chordata > Actinopteri > Perciformes > Nototheniidae > Notothenia > Notothenia rossii. The sequence goes on along the minus strand of NC_136902.1, from coordinate 85,945,625 downwards.
ATTGTCATATGCACAATAGCTAAAGTGTGGTTTTGGCAATGAAAATAGTAATCCCCAGGCTCCTCTAACAATTCAACCTACTACTATACTTAAGACATAAAAAGGAAATTAACAAATATAATAGCCCAAAAAAAACAGACATAAAAGGTACAAGTTAGGTAGGAGTAAGACAAATATTTACATATAAAAGAGAATAAGTTAAACGTGATGTGACTTTTATACTCGAGAGTAAAATAAATGCTGTATACTTTCATAATATATAAAAAGGTGTTTAGTTTATTTGTTTATAGCGTTGTTGACAGTCCCCATTGATCAACTGTCACAAAACAGGAAATGGGGCAGCTTTAGCCAACATGGCTAATTTCCAGCTGACACCCTTTAAAATCACAATATATCAAAGTATGTGGATATGTAGAATGAACTGTATGAAACACATATGTAAATGGTGGCAGAGCTCAGGAGTAAATTAATAAAAATATAGCTCACCTTTTGTCTTGGTAGCGACATACTCATTTAGGATAATTGTTAGGCCGTTCCCAAAGAGAGACTGTGAGGTGGAGGAAAAACAAACCATGAATCACAGATGCACCTTCATGAGAATGAGATTTAGCAGTTTGTTAAAAGGTTCGAATCAGAGACATAAGGGACAGACTTACAAACACACAAGCAGGAATAGTCCCATCTTCTGTGGAGTGTTCCGCATACTCCTTCAGGTTTGGGCTCTCATGGATGAAAGATTGGGATGTGGAGGACAGTCCCTCTTCTTGGAGGTAGCCTGGAGGAAGGACATTAACCAACATCCAGTAAAAAAAAAAGAAGCTCAAACGGTCAACAGCAGCGGTGGAAGAAGTAGTCAGATCTTATACTCGAGTAAAAGTAGAAGTACCAAGTGTAGGAATATTTTCGAAAAAAGTACTGGCATCTAAAACATACTTAATTACTTTATTTACAGCTGGCTAGCATTTGCATGTAATCCGGTTGTAACTAAAGTCCTATTTAAGTGGTGATCATATTGTTTTTTATTAATCTATATCTGCAAAGTAACCGTTAATACACAAACGTAGTAGAGTAAAATAACAATATTTACATTTGAATTGTAGAGGATGTACATATACTCAAGTACTGTTTTGAAGCACAATTTTGACATATTTGCATTGCTACCTTGTACTTTGACTCCACTACAATTCAGAGATAAATCGTGTACTTGTACTCCCCCCACATTTATTTTGTACCGTTACTTACTTTACACAAGCTACCCTGCAGAATACAAAGTAATTAAAACTAGCTGCACCTTTACCAGCTTTAACAATACTTTAATGCATCAATAATTATAATCAAAACATATCATATATATTATTCTGAAATGGGACAATCTGCAATTCTGCATAATGACTACTTGTGGTACTACAAGTATATTCTGATGCGAGTGCTAGATGCTAGTTACCTTTTACATGCAGGTATTTTACTTGAAGCAGAGTATTCGTACTTCTACTATTATGATCTGAGTACTTCTCCCACCTCTGGCTCAGTAACATTGTAGGCTAACAGCTACAGCTACATCTCTGCCACACCACACTCACCCAAAACAAGCCTCGCGACGTCGGACGGTAGCAACATGGCTGCCTGTCGGTTGATACAAACAGTCACCGGTTAGCTGTGTAACTCCATATTTAGGAAAAGTCTCTCATTAATCCGTTAAATCGCGTCAAATCAATAAACCGTCCCTTGTGTTATTGTGAAGACGACTGTCGCTTTCTCAAAAGGCGGGGAACTCAAGTATAACCCGGAAGCTTCAAAAATAAATCCGCCAAATCCAATGTTGGGAGTTGTAGTCCAATTTGAAACATGAAACTCAACTACACCCTACATGCTTATATGTACTTTAATATGAGTGTAATACACCGAACAAGACTCACACATGCTATTAATCACCTTCAATAACATTTCACCTAATCAAACAGCACGTTTGTTTTAACGTTTTTACTAAAGTAACCGGACTCACTCGCTCCAGCCACGACCAGGAAGTTATGTGGCTTCATCACTGCTGATGCTGGGGCGGGAATTTCCTGCGTGCTGTAGTGCGTGTGCCTGCGTACGCGTGTCCGTTAACGCATGTCAAGATGGCAAAGTTGTCAGGAATATAACAACAGCAAGCTAACCAAGCAGTATTTCAGCTAACATCAACTCATGCATGTGTGGCTGCTCTGTATCTCCAGACAGTGCATCCATAAGAGGTCAGTAAACAGTTTGAATGGACGCTTGGTTGGTAATGACATTTAAAGCTACTCTGGCAATGTTGTGTAGATAGAGAAGCTTGTCTACATGGCCAGGCAGAATAGAGGGTGATATACTATGTTAAGGTTAACTTAAAAAGGAAGTTAAACTGCCATTTCTCATGGAAATACTTTCTCATGAGTGCTTAAGAGAAGAGGGCTAAGTCATTGTATTGTATGTATGTATAATCTGTATAACATTTTACTCTGGCAGGGTACTTTGATGAAAGGTGTGCCCTCATCCAAGCAAAATGAGTCTGGCTCTACATGATCTCCTGGTTTGCTGCAGGGGGTTGGAGAATGACAAAGCAACAGAGAGGAAGGTAATCACACCTGCATGTCAACTACATTGAAACAATAACATGAGAAATATTTGCATTTGTCAGCATTCCTACACTTTGACAGTTGTCTCCTAATGCCTGCAGAAAGAAGCTGAGCGCTTCAGACGGCTGCTGAGAAGTCCAGATGTTGTGCAGGAGCTGGATCGTGCCTCAGGATCCAAAGCTAAAGGCTCCAAGCAACTCACATGGGATGCTGTTTTCAGGTAGCTTTTTCGGTGCATGTGCAACCAAATGCATGTAAAGTGTAATATCAGCAATGTCTTGCTTCTGTGTGATTGTTATGCACACTTGCAAAAACTGTTACTTTCTTTTATGCTTGCCTGCCAAGACAACAGGCTTAACTGGTTTCCATCTCACCTATTGTGTTTCACTTTTGTTTCCTTTCATCACTTACAAATCAAATGTAGCGGACTTCTGGAAACCTTAGTGTGCCCATTGATTTCAATGGAAAGTAAACATTCTGCACTTAAGAGTACTGTGTAGAATTTGTGATTTATTCAAATTTGTTAAACAATAATGTATTTGAAACTCTATTTGATTGTTTTTTTTATTGCAATTTATAGTTTTTTTTTTATTGGATTAATTAATTTAGTCTTATCTGGGTATTAATTATACTCAGTATGTTATCTCTTGTGAACCTTAAGATTATTGATTTATTATTTATTTTAGTTTTCTCTTGCGAATCTGACTTCCTTGTAATTATATCAGTGAATTTTGTCATATTTTTAAAGCCCTTTGAGCTGCATCCCATGTATGAAAACTGCTGTACAAATAAAGCTTTATTTTTGCATTATTATTAATACTCTGTATTTTCTCCCATGTCAGATTTCTACAGCGTTATGTCCAAAAGGAGACAGAAAGCATGCAATCAAGCAAATCCAACGTCACAGCAACTACTCTGACTATCCGGAAGAAGAAGATGGCAGAAGTGTGCAGCTTGATCAAATACTTCATTCGTTATGCAAACAAACGTAAGGGTGGAGTTTTGTAAGATCCAGCAATAGATTTCAGAAGTTACTCCACCTGACTCATTCATCTGAGTAGTAAACAGAATAGCAGTTGAACACATTTTTGTGACTGCAGTTACAGCGTGTGTCTCTGTCTCTGCAGGCGGGCCTTATCTAAAGTGCAGTGAGATACTGAAGCATGTGATGGACGTCCTGCACGACTCATACACCTGTTCAGCCTATGGAGAAGATTATAGCAGCCTCTTAGTAAAGGACATCCTCTCTGTCCGCAAGTACTGGTGTGACATCCCTCCTCAACAGTGGCACAGTGAGTGGGAAATTCATATATATTCCAAACATTTTGTACATAATATTATTTGCCTATTATTCCCACTACTCTTATTTGTTGTTTTCCAGTACACAGTATTATTAGTACCAAGGTAGGCCAAATGAGTTTACTAAATGCCCTTGTTTATATGTGTGATCCTTAGATCTTCTGGACTTGTATTGTGATTTGTTCAACTCTTCATCCAAGTCCATCAACCGTGTCCTGGTGAGCAGAGTGATCCACACCCTGGTGCAGGGCTGCTGCATGCAGACTGAAGGATTCAACCACGCTCTGTTCAGCTTCTTCTCCAAATCACTGATGAATGCCAGGTAAAGATTTATACTACCATTTAAAAAAAGGCCCTCTTGTGTATTTTTTTTGTATTTGCATCACATCACCCCGGTCCTCAAAGAATTCCACTGACTCCCCGTTTCACACCGCATCCATTACAAACTCCTGGTCCTCACTTACAAAGCCCTCCACCATCTGCCCCCCCCCCTACCTCACTGACCTCCTCATCCTCTACCAACCACCCCGGTCCCTCAAATCCACCTCAGCCGGTTTGCTTTCCATCCCCAAGCCAAGGCCAAACTCCGGAGCTTCGGGGACAGAGCCTTCTCTGTAGGAGCCCCGAAGCTCTGGAACTCCCTCCCCCAAGACCTCCGTGAGTCTGAGTCCCTCACCCTGTTCTAGTCCCGCCTCAAAACCCACCTCTTCAACTCTGTATCCATAAGCCCCCCCCCCCCTCTCAACCAACTTCCTCCTGACTGCTTTTCTGTTTTGTTTTGTTTCTTTGTTTCTTTTTGGTTTTGTTTTTGTTTTTGTTTGTCTACCCTCCCTCCCAAATGTAAAGTGTCTTTGGGTTCAAGAAAAGCGCTATAGAAATATAATTTATTATTATTATTATTATTATTTTGGGGCTGTTCCCATATTATACGTGATACGCTAAGGGGCGGAACATCTGTAAGCGGTTGACCAATCACAACAGAGCCGGCCAGCTAACCAAACAGAGCAAGCTGGGCTCTGGTTTCAAACAGAGGGTGAAAAGAGGTGCTGCAGCACAGGCAGTATGAGAACAAGAGCTTTTTGAACATTAAAGCATGGAGACATGTCACAGTAGAGACACGGAATAGAAATATGAACCTGTAAATGAGCAGAATATATAAACACTGTTTGAGTGCTATCTTAAAAATCATTGTTTTTTCCTCATCCTGTTGCTCAGGCAGGAGAAACACTTGACTGTGTTGGAGCACCTGGTCTCGGCTCTCAACATCTTCTTGAGGTGTGCGGCCATGAACTGTCGGATGAGGGTGTGTCAGCTGGGAGAGGAGCTCCTGCCGTCTGTCCTGTATGTTTGGGCGGACATGAGGCCCAGCGCGGCTCTCAAAGAGGAGATCGTGGAGTTCTTCAACCTGCAGATCTGTGTTCACCACCCCCAAGGAGCCAAGGCACAGGATACAGGTGGGGTGATAGTTCCTTTAAAACTATTTTGGTTTCTTGTTGAGTAATAATCATTTAATTTAATTTCCTTTTTGATTTATTTTTTTATGAACAGTTTAAAAATATAAGTAAAATCACAAAACATAATGGAGACATTTGAAATGGGACCCCCTGATAAGCTATTTGAAGCTTAATAATAAGCCCAGACACTATACATGATGGGATCTAAGCCTTTGCAGACATTTACATGCACAACAAACTGTATATGACACCCAGGAAAGGAAAAACCCCAAGAAGCATGATAGGAACTCCAACCATTAACTAGTTGTCCCTTCTCTCATATTTCAGGAGCTCATGCTGAGGACTGGAGCCGGTGGCGCAGTCTGCTCTTCAACCTGTACGAGGCTTTAATCAGAGAGATCAGCCATTTAGGCAGCAGGGGGAAGTACGTCACAGGGACCAGACACATAGCCGTCAAAGACAACCTCATTGAGCTCACAGCGGACATCTGTCATCAGGTAACACTGACCAGCAAACAGGAAAACACAATCATTAATTTGATGTTGATTATAATATAATTAGTATTTAAAATGCTGCCTTTCCTTCTTGTGTTTCCTGTATGCAGCTGTTCAGTGAGGATAATGACGCACACGTCTTGGAGGTGACTCAGGCCTCCCACATGAGCAGTCCCACCAAAGGAGCCGCCAGCAAGCGGCGCCGCATCGAGCTGGGCTGGGAGGTCCTCCGGGACCACCTGCAGCCGCAGATCAGTGACTTTGATGTCATACCATGGTAGGAAAATCACAATACAATGTATTCTTATTTTCTTTATTTTGAAGGTATGTTTGAAAACTACACATTTAATATACAAATGGTCTTTTTATTTTAAGATCAGATAAGATAAACCTTAATTGATTCCTGTATGGAAGTAATTCAGGTGTTTTAGCTGCAACGGGAACAAGGGTGAAACACAGGATAGGAAAGACATAAATGCACAATGATAATAATAAAAATAAAGAAATGTAAGAATACAATTTGTAAAAAAAAAAGTTGCAGTACACATTTAAATTGTCAACATACAGTATATACACATATGTGTAATTATGGATATGTTACATATATATACATGTCAATTTAGAAGTGAAAAGTAGGTCAATAATGGTGCAGCCATAAGTACACGCAATGCAGGTTATTATGAGCAGGGTTCTCACGGTCATTAAAAACATGGAAAAGTCATGGAAATTCAAAATGCAAATTCCAGGCCCTGGAAAAGTTATGGAAAAAAATATTTTTCCCAAAGTCATGGAAATGTTACAAAAGTTGCATCAAATATAATTTATATTTTATCTAATCGCCGAAATCGTAATACTATAAGGATAATAAATACTGTATAGTAATACAACGTAAAATGGCATTTAACTGACGAGGTATTTTGCTGGTGAGAGATTTTAGTTGCTTTAGCCCGTAGAAGCTAGTAAGCCTACTATTTTATTTGTTTTAGATTGGCACAGCATGTTTCATATGCAGACCTTATTTTCCTGTTCCATGTTAAAATAAACCATTTTCAGTGCTACCGCTGAGAAAGAGTAATTCTTTTGGTCATGGAAAATCAGGTAAAGGTCATGGAGAAGTAATGGAAAAGTCATTGAAAATCATTAGTGAAAACCTTTATGAACCCTGTATGAGTTTTTATTAGAGGTCAAACCTTTATTGTGGAGGATATTTTTTTGTAAAAAAACCCAAAGCAGCCTGGTGTTTCTCTGATTCTACCCACTCAAGATCCTGTAAAGTTTTTGAAACGCCCTCCTCTCCTCTCAGGCTGCAGATCACAGCCGTGCTCACCTCTAAGTACCCGTCCATGGTGCCGTCCCAGGAGCTGGTCCCGCTGCTGTCCGTGTTGCTTCAGTTCCTGTTGGAGCAGCGGAGAGGAGAGAGGGGCCCGTACGTGCTGCGCTGCCTGACGGAGATGGCCTGCTGCCAGGCCCGCCACCCGGAGAGGGCCCAGGTCCACCGGGCGGAGCTGTCCCGGCTGTGGGGGCGGGTCTGGCTCCTGGCCCTGAGAGGGGTGAGCTCTCCCCAGACAGATGCCCTCAGCCTGGACCTGCTGAGCTCCATCGTCCACGGGGGGCTGATCAACATGGACAGAGAGTTCTGGAAGCTCTTCTCTGGATCAGCATGTAAACCGTCCCAGTGAGTCTCCGTCCTTACAGCTTTACATTTGTTAACGTGGCCGTGTATGTATTTTAGGGTTTCCTTTTCTGTAGTGTGTTATATAGGTTTTGGTGCATGTAAATGGTCTGCAAAGGCTAAAACCCCTTTGTTCCCTCCAGATGGAGTTTCTCTCCCACACACTCCCCCCCCCCCCCCCCCCCCCGCCTGAAAGGCCTCCATTGGACTCCTTTTGTTTACTTCTGCAACATAGTGACATCATTATCGAACACTTGCACCTCTATTGGCTGCTCGCTCTAACACGTTGTACAATATAGGGGCGGGACATCTCTTATCGGACGACCAATCAAAACAGAGCCAGCAAGCTAACCAATCTGTGGTTAATCATTTTTTCTCCTGCATATGAATTTTTCTTTTAATAGCCCTTTTCTCTTTGTATCCACAGTGCTGCTGCTCTCTGTCTAGCCCAATCCCTGCTAAAGTGTTCGCCCCCAAAAAGTATCACTCCCAGTTCGGGCTGGGACTGTGTGGGGGTCTTAGAAGGATCACTGAACCTGAAGGAGACCCTTATCGCCTGGCTGCTGATGAGCGATCAGAGCGATGAGATGGAGGAGAGCTCCAGACCTCACCCCATCATATGCAGGTGTGCACCGTGCTCAGGTCTTCTTGTATTGGCCTTTTCATTGTAATTGAATCATGTTTTAACAATTTAGTTAAACCATACTTTTAAGAGCCAACGCAAGACTCACTTTTAATTTGGCTATTAATTGAATTGTATTTTTTTATTTCTAATTTGTTCTTAATTGTATTATTTTTGTATTCTTATTTTCTTTATTCTTATTTAATTCTAATTGAATTCTTATTTTTTATGTGATTATTTGATTCCTTGTTTATTCTTATGCATGCTCAGGAACTAAGCTCCAAACATGAGATACATCTATTTGTCTTTGATTTAAGATTCAGGTCTGTAACAAAAATACTTTATTATAATGTTGTTCGCAGAGACTTTCCGTACAATCTGATAGCAAACATCCTGGTCTCCCTGACCCTGAAGGACACCAGAACTGGGCTGAAGTTTCTGCTGGGTGCTGAAGGGGTAGAGAGGTGAGGGAAAGTGTTACGAGTGTTTACTAACATGATGGTAAATCTATCTTTTTAACATCCCCTTGTTGCACAATCCAAGTGTCATATGTTGAATTTGGGATAAGAATAATTACATTTTCTTTTTTTTTAAGTGCCTTTTTTCAAGAACAAACCTCCTCTAACGGCAAAGACAACCTGGAAGAGATCGAGAGGCTCTACCTGCAGTTCAGCTTCAACACTCTGCCCTCACCGCTGCAAGAGTTCGACGGAGCAGTGAAGACATCTGAAACTGACGGACAGTTTGCCGTCGTCCCCGGCCTCAGGAACAAGCTGGAGCAATCTCTGCTTTGTGTGGCGGACAACCTGCTCAACTGCTTCTCTCCGGATGTAAGAGGAAGTGTTTGTGTGGATGTGTGTGTACTCTTGAAGTGGCAAACATGTATTTATTCTGATTCTTCCTCCCACAGTCTCAGGCGACCCCTCCGGAGTGTCTGGTGCGCTGCTTCAGTCTGCTGACAGGGGTTTTAGCAGCGTACGTGTCCTCTGGGTTTCTGAGTGAGGAGGAGGCCTGCCGCTCACCGCTCTTCACTAAAGCCAAGGTAACGCTCTCATGCATCCCAGGAGATTCCTTTATTTGGTGGTTAATCATCCCAGCTTCTTAAAGGGGCCCTATTTTGCTTTCTCTGGTTTTCTGTTTCCTGTAGTTGGTTATAAAGGTTCTTGTCCATGTTATCCCCTGCCTAAAACACCTCCATTAGACTCCTTTGTTTACTTCCGTAACATAGTGACATCACTATGTAACACAGTGGCGAATCGTGTCCATCACATCTGGACCTTCTGTAGAAACTTCCCGTCCCCGTCCGCCGCTGCCGTGCCCCGTCCCCGCCGTTATAATGTCCTTCTTTTCGCTGAATTGTCGTCTTGAAAATGGTACTCGCAACAATTCCGCAACAACATCATCTTCACCTGTTGCACTTGCCCTTTCAACGTTAAAAACAATAAAACGGCATGAATTTCTTCGTGGCATTTATCTAGATTCTCTGTCTCGAGCCAGTTAACTACCGGGCCTTCTAGAATCTAGAGTACCCTAGAACCGAGGGAAACTCTGAAAGAACAAGCCCTTTGGCTACAAATCAATATATGATTGGTTGATCAAACTGTCAATCCAAAGGTACGCTCTCATTCAGTGGTTGAAGGATATTCTACCCAGAGACCCAGAACAAGATCTGATTGGTTGCTTTCTTTTCTAACACAAAACCACTGAAATGCGTAGTGCATGGTCCGTTTCAGTAGAAACACTAAATACTAATATGAACCTAAGATGAGCATAGAGCCTCTTTAAATAATTAGTCAAAGCATGTATTAAGTGTGTCGGTGTGTGTTTGTCACCAGGCTCTGGCCCAGGACTTCAGCGGTTTTGTTTCCGGTGTGAAAGTGAAGATGGCAGAGGAAGGAACCATGAGCACACTAAGGTCCGTCATGAAGCTCTGCACACAGTCAGCCTGCAGAAATAACAAGGTGACGAAAGCCTCCGTCATCATGGGATGTATTAAGCTGAAATCTATGTAACACACCTGACTGGTTTTTCATGGTCAGTCAGTCGGGAAGATTTTTGTTGACCGCAATATCCATCGCACTTGTAATCGCAATCATTTCCACCACAATTACACATCCATGGCGCTTGCAATGGCACCAACAGTAACTGGTGCTGGGATGGGTGGTTTTTTTGCCGGCTTTTTGGATTAAATGGTAAAAACGAATGCAAGCAGTCAAGCACATATTTTTTATGCTTAGCCCCTGGCTCCTTCTTTTTTTGGACTGCCTACAGCCTCAATACCAAGCCAATCAACACTGACATATTGAAAATAGGATTCCAAGAGCTATTAGTTATTTCTTTCTTCTTTTCCCAGGATAAAATCTGCCCCATCTGGTCCACTCTGTTCATTATGATTCTGCCGGCCAGTCTGCTCAGTGAACTGGCTGAGATCTGCAAACTGTTGGTAAGATAAAAATGTTATATATAATACAAAGCAGATATTAGTGGCCTAGGATTAAATAAAAAGAGAGAATCACAAACTGAAACAATGAATTCAACTCACTTCCTTCCCTGTCTCAGCTAAGCAGTGTCTCAAAGAGAGTGAGTGTCGTGGATGAAGACGATCACATGGAGGAGGACTGGGACGTGACCAGAACTCAACAAGGGGACGACATCGACCTGTTTGAGGAGGGGGATGAGTCCACCAGCAGCAACGGGACCCACAGACAGCAGGGAGAGGGCAGTGAGGGCTCCTGTGGGCCGGGTGAGAAGAGATAATAATTATTATTATTTGTAGTCTTTCTAGTTGCGTATTTTTCATAGTCTTATATTTCAACAGTTTTTTTACATGGAAATGATTTTGTAAGATTGACAAACATCATGTGTATAATTCGTGGCACAATTCAAATGGGAAAGATACGTTTTCTCTCCCCATTGACTTCAATACATAATTTTTCCGATATAAGGTCCCATGGGTCGGAAGTAGATGGGCGGGACTTCGCCTCTCTATGTTGACACAGGCCTTACATTGACCCAACGACTGTATTTTTTCTCTACTGTATATAATATTGTTGTAATTGCTGTCCCCTCTCTGTGCTGCAGATCTCCATCCAGAGGATAATTTAATTTATATAGCGCTTCTCATCTGCCAAGACAAATCTGGAAACGCTTCACAGCAAAGGACACTGATACAATTTGAAAGATTAAAAAATAAATAATAATAAAAATAAATAAAAGTCGGAGATAGCGATAAAAATGGCAATACTCCAGGTGTACCATGCTCAAAGTTTATTGGAAGGCCCACATTCAGATAACGTGATCTGAATGGGGAAGACAACATTTGGTAGCATTTATTATGGGAGAGAAACGGAACTCTGGGGTTGTAGCCTTTGCAGACCATTTACATGCACAAAAACCTACAGGAAAGGGAACACTCCAAAATAGCAGAATAGGACCTGATCAAAATATGATAGATGATAAAAAGTATTATAATGTTGGTTTTTCTCTCCTCCGTTAGGTGCAAAGAGTCTGTTAGCAGAGGATCATCTGGCCCAGCAGGACCTGGCTCTGCTGGCCGTCCTGGACTTCCTGTGTGAGTGCGGCTCCATGCAGCCCGTCCACGCTCTGCTCTTCAAACCGCAGGAGGTGCGGCGCCGGCTGCTGCTGCTGGCCGAGCAGGTGGACTTCAACAAGGCTCTGCACCTCAACATGGTGGGTCGCAGCAGCTGCTGTGGAGAGAGTCTTCAGAGGCAGTGACGGTTCATCTAATGAGCGTTTGTGTCTGCTTGTCTTCCAGTACCTGCTCCTGCTGAAGAAGCTTCCTGCGGAGGACTCGCTCTCTCCGGAGGATTTTGATACATTGCTTCGTCCTCTGGCGTAGGGAAATCTTTCTGTTATACAGTTTTATTCTAAAAAGCATCCGTAAAATCAAATATCTTGTGTTTTGAATGTGTTTGTCGTGCCGTGTGCGCAGGGACCTGTGTTCTCTGCACCGTCAGGACCAGGAGATCTGTGCCGCTGTCCTGCTGGGTCTGTTACCCTCCATCATGAGCCTCGGGAAAACCCAACACATCCCAGAGGAGATGAGACACGTTCAGGGGTCTCTGCTGCAAGTGGTGTCTGGATTCTGGTCAGCAGCATCAGTTTATGAACATAAGCATGCAGATTATTTTGAATATGTAAAATGGTTGTCACAGGAAATCATAGTCTTTAAGTGATTAGGCTTCTTTATATTTTTAAAGGGATGGCTGCAGTTTAAGAAAGAGAGATCATGAATCACACATTGAATTCTTATCCACTGTCTGTGTCTCGTTAGTGTTTCGGTTTTTGAAGCTAACACAATTGCCATGCTGTGTTTCAGTTTCCTGAGCCAAACGGGGAAATGTGTTGCAGCTGTACGAGCCGCTTTAGTGAGATGCCTGGTTGCCTTGCTGGAGGTGAGCTCTCACAGAGGAAGTTATTGTATCTGGGCGACCATGAAATACTGATTTTCTATCTTGATTATATGTTTGACTTGGATTATGAGGCTCGGTTATATGATTGACGCAAGTGTCACCATTTTAAAGCTGCTTTCAATGTTTTATGTGCACAAACTAATGGACAAGATATCGGCACACTTAGAGTCATGCAGGCTTCAACCCTTTTTTACTCCAGTTTGGAGTCGTTGAAGCTTCTAGCACCTTAAAAGATGAGCAGACTTTTTGCATTTTGTTGATCCCAAAGTCAGAACTACTCAAAGTTGCCCATGCTGTTAAAATGTAATTCATGAAATGACTGATGCATGATCAGGTTTAACTGCTATCCCAAAATCAAAAGCACTTTCATTTACCTGTCTGTCTAGATGGTTTTCTTGTTGATTTAGCATCGCCTCTTGTGATCCTGACAGGCCGACCCGTGTTGTGAGTGGGCGGTGTTGAGCATCAGAGAGGAGGATCACCCCGTGTCCGTCCTCCTCCCCTCTCACCTCGCCGACGCACACCACCAGGTCCGCATGCTGGTGGCCATGTCCGTGGAGAGGTGAGACAGTGTTCCTCAAACGTATTTTAAAAATGTCTGCTAAATGTTTCTTCAGCCCCTGACCCGTGCAAATTATCTTTTGTTAAAATATTCGTGTCAAACCAATTTTTTTATTTCATTTTACTACATCTTTTGAAATGTTGCACTGTCATTTTAGTCTCTCTTTGACTTATTTGTCTGTGTTGGACCAGGTTGTTTCTTGAGATGAGACCAGGACGTTTGGATAAGAGGAAGATGCTGCCGCTGAAACACCAGCAGGCGGCTTTCGAGAACGTCTACCTGAAGGCTCAGGAAGGAATGAGGCTCCCAGTGAGTTCATAATGTGCTCTCATAAATCAGTAATAGTTTATTGTGTGTGTGTGTGTGTGTGTGTGTGTGTGTGTGTGTGTGTGTGTGTGTGTGTGTGTGTGTGTGTGTGTGTGTGTGTGTGTGTGTGTGTGTGTCTTTCCTGATGCTTGCTGTGTGTGTGTAAGTGTGTGACTTTCCTGATGCTTGCTGTGTGTGTGTGTGTGTGTATGACTTTCCTGATGCTTGCTGTGTGTGTGTGTGCCGCACAGAGGAGCAGCTCTGCAGAGGAGCAGCAGGACGAGGTGTTCAACAGGAAGGCGGCGCTGCTGAAGAGTCTGTCTGTGGTGATGTGCTGCAGCCCCGTCTGTGAGAAGCAGTCTCTGTTCGCCCTCTTCCAGTCCTACAAGGAGAACAACATCGAGGAGCAGCTCATCAAGAAGGTACAAATACAGGGAACTGTGCATTGGGGAAATGTATTAACAAAAAATAGCTGATTGAGGTTTTAAGGTGAGAACTTATGGGGAAATGACAACATCTTTTACAAAATAATAATAATTTTCAGTGCTTCTCAAAGTGTGGTCCGCGGACCAGTGATGGTCTGTGAGCGCCCCCTAGTGGTCCGTGAGTATATTGGTAACATTTCACATTTTAAATAAATAAATACATTTAAGTTTTCCGCACTCTCGTGGGAATATCTCCGCAATGGAGCGAGCTTAAGTTTCATTTTCACAATTGCATGATATAGCTCAGCGCAACACCTTCATCACACATGTTGCCACTTGTACCATTTTCAGGCGATTTGTAATCTGTTCTAGAAAAACGATGTGTTTTTGGATATTTGTGGAGTTAGGTGGTCCGTGAGTGTTTTTTTGTTGGTTAAGTGGTCCTTGGTATGAAAAAGTTTGAGAAACACTGGTCTAGTTGGACAAGGCAGTGTAGGCCTCTGGTATACCAGGACTGTAATTAATTAATTAATGTTTCTACAGTGAGTTGAATCTTATTCATGCGATAATCCGTTTTCCAGCATCAATTATAATATTAATACACTACTTAATATATTGTGTCTATATTATACTAATTTACTTTCTTACTTACTTATTAAATAGTTGTGCCAAATATTGTAACATCCATATTGTGAATGGGGCTTTGCATCCCTTTGTCTGACTTTTGAGTAAGCATATGTATTAGTTTAAGTTTGCTTTCATGCAAAACATTGCCTTATAAAAACGATAGGTGATTTAAGTCCCATGTTCCTGTGTTTGGTTTCCTCCCAGATGTTGTGCAGTGTTTCCAGAGCGCTGGGCTACAGGAGCGTGAAAATGTTTGTCAGCTCTCACCTGTACTACCTGGTGGCTGAGTGGCTCGCGCAGAGAGAGTCTGACGATCGCTACACCCTGGGATCCTTCCCCTTCACCCTCCTGGATCACAACGCACTCCAAGAGTTCTACAAGTGAGTGACTACACTTCTGTATTTCCGCATTTTATACACAAGAACTTGCTCACGGCACAAGTCCCTGTCGTAAACACTTAATAACCTTTGAAAATCCTTGTGTCTCCTTAAAGGTCCTCCTACCAAGTGTTGATCCCCCACCTGGTCTTCCTGGATGACTTTGAGCAGGTGAAGTCAATTGGCAGGTACCTGGAGAAGGACTGGAAAGAGCTACTGGCGGACTGTTTCCCTAAGATCATGGTCAACATCCTGCCGTACTTCGCCTTGTCGGGCCAGGATGCTCAGGTGGCTCAGAAGAGAGAGAAAGCTCACAAAGTGTACGACCTGCTCAAAGACGCCAGCTGTCTGGGTAAACAGGTAAACACAGCCGTTTAAAAGAAGGCCCTGTTAGGGGTTTCGCTTTCCTGTAGAGCAACGGTTCCCAACCTGTCGGCCGTGGCCCCCTAGTGGGCCGCGAAGGCATTGCAAGTGCCGCCAAATAATTTGCAAAACATTATGATTTCTGTGGAAACATTTCATTATTATTTTTTATTTGAACCTCCTTTCCTTTCTCTTTCTTGATCCTCCCTAGCAACGGTCATTACAGTCCTTGACAGCATTCTGTACTACTGGATTTACAACGTGTCACATGTTCTGAATTGACCAATCAGAACTTTATTTAGGCTCCGTATGGTTTATGGTTGAATGTGGGCCGTGAACATTTTTTAGATTCTTATGTGGGGGCCCTGAGTTGAGAAAGGTTGGGACCCGCTGCTGTAGAGTGTTATATAGGTTCATGTAAATGGTCTGTAAAGGCGGAAATCCAAAAGTTCAGCAACAAATTGACTCACGCTACATATTTTTCTTTTCTCCATGTTTGTTCCTGTGTCTGCAGCAAATAGACAGTCTGATCCATAGTAACCTAGCGGACATAGTGGTGGAGCTGCTGATGACTCTGTATGAAGGAAGTGAAGAGGAGAAAGGAGACCTGAAGTGCTTCATAGGGTAATGGAAGTTCAAATATTTAATGTATTTCTTCATTCGTTTATTCCTCATTTACCCCAGTGTTGATAAAGTTAATAAGTGTCTCTTTCTATAAATCGTAATTAACATCTGTTTAATGCCTCTCAGTGAACTGGACCCCGTACCAAACCCACCGTACTTCAGCTCTTATGTGATTAAAGCGACACTGGACTACCTCAGCAAGTGTCACAGCGCAAACCACAAGTCTTTGGTCGCCGTCCTGTCAAAAACACCGGTAAGACTTTTCAAAATGTGTAACTACACGTCTTTTAGGACCTGTGTCCAGCAGGTGGCTCTTTCTGTCAGTGGTGGAAAGACCCTGCTCCGAGCGTTTCATCGCAAAATACACTTCACCTCCTTTCTTTTCATTTATTTATTTCATACTATCTTTTATAAGATATTACACTTTAATTTCTTACGTTTAGGTATTATTTTTTAATGTTATTCGTTTGATTTTATTCAATATTTTATTGCACATTCCTCCTTATGTTTATATAATATTCTATTTTATTCAACTTCTATTTAATTTCATTCTAAAATTAAATGAACTGTGACAAAATCCGATTCCCCGCTGAAACAATAAAAGTAAAAGCTCCAAAACACAGACGCTAGCACCCAGAAAAAGGAGCTATAGAGAGGCGAAGTCCCTTCCTTTCTGGGAGAGCTCCATGGGACCTTATTTCAGAAAGAGTATGTATTGAAATCAATGGGGAGAGAAAGATTATCTTTGGATCCCGTTTGAATTGTGCCACGAATTACACATATGATTTTTGTCAATTTAAAAGATACATTTTCAAGTAATAAAAATGTGTCGTAAAACTGAAGTAACACTTTTTTTTGTGTGAAACGCTCAATGAACTACATCTCCCATCTCGCACCACACACCAAGACGGCCGTCACGTTGGCACATTTCTCTTCTTTCTTTCAAAATGAGGCGAAAAGTATTAAAAGAGGTGAAAATCACTCCAAGTCTGGGCATGTTGAGAGCTGTACACACACACAAGGGGAGTTAGTCGGTTCCGTAAGAGCCAGCATGCGGGACCGGGACTCTGGGATTTGTAGTCTTTCTAGTTGCGTATTTTTCATAGTCTTATATTTCAACAGTTTTTTTACATGGAAATGATTTTGTAAGATTGACAAACATCATGTGTGTAATTCGTGGCACAATTCAAACGGGAAAGATACGTTTTCTCTCCCCATTGACTTCAATAAATAATTTTTCCGAAATAAGGTCCCATGGGTCGGAAGTAGATGGGCGGGACTTCGCCTCTCTATGTTGACACAGGCCTTACATTGACCCAACAACTGTATTTTTTCTCTACTGTATATAATATTGTTGTAATTGCTGTCCCCTCTCTGTGCTGCAGATCTCCATCCAGAGGATTCTGCTGGCGGTGTGTGAGCGAGCAGCGGAGACGACCAACAGCTACGAGCGCCACCGCATCCTCCTCATGTATCACCTGTTCGTCAGCCTGCTGCTCCGAGAGGTGAAGGACGGCCTCGGAGGAGCCTGGGCCTTCGTCCTCAGAGACATCATCTACACACTCATCCACTACATCAACAGCAGGTGGGCACACACACACACACACACACACACACACAGTACACACACACACACACACACACACACACACGCACACGCACACGCACACGCACACGCACACAGGTAACAGACGCAGGAGGTGAGAATAGGCATCAGAAATCCTTTCTTCATCCCACAGAGGGGGGAAGCAAAAAAAAAAATACAGCGTAGATAAAGACCATTTTTTATTGTGTCTTTTAATGAACAATTTAGGTTAAAGGTGACCTATCATGCAAAATGCACTTTTGTACGTCTTTTATACATGAATATGTGTCCCCGGTGTTCCAGGGAACTCACCAAGTGTCAGAAAACACAACCCTCTCTATTTTCCTCCATACCCAAATCTCTAAAAAAGGGGCTGCAACGGATCTGATACAGACTGATCCAGATTTGAACACTTCTATGATGTCACAGAAGTGGCGCTACGGCTACTGGGCCAACTCCACCAATCAGGAGGAGACAGCCACGGACATTGCCGTTGGAAAGCGCTTGAGACGCTGTAGTACATATGCCAGGCCTGTAGATGGTGTTGTTCTCACAGAATCAGCCCATGCAAAGACAGTGTTCAATTGAGCGAAATGAGGAATGGCTAAAATGCATGATTTGTTTGGTATTTTGAAAAATAAAAAGTATAAATATGCTTTATATAGGTATGGTCCTACACTATATTATTCAAATATAGCATGATAGGTCCACTTTAATTTGTTATGGTTTAATAAAAAAATGTATGATTTATATAACTTATTTGATCTTTTTTATTGCGCATTCTTTCTTGTAATCATTTATTTAATATTTGATTTAGTTATTATATTATTTATTTAATTTTAAAATGGCGCAACTTTCAAGAAAACCCAATTTCCCCCCACGATAAATAAAGTATTTCTGATTGCACATAAATGTTTTTACACATCAATGCATTTTATAGTGTTTACTGTTGTATTGTTGTTTACACCCACACTGCTCACTGTGATGTTCCTCTCGTCCTCAGAGCGCTTCAGTGTGACGAGATTTCTACCCGCAGCCTCTCTCTGTGCTGCGACCTCTTGACCTCTGTGTGTCGCGCCGCGCTGCAGTTCTGTGATGACGCTCTGGACTGCCACCTGCAGGTCATCGTCGGGACGCTCACAGCTCAGGTGACCAGCCGGCCCGCCCTCACGCAGCAGGTAAGATACAGCAAAGTCTACTCAAAAGCTTCTGCTAACATATGAACCTGATAATGAGCACAATATGGAACTCATTGTGAATATTTTGACTTGGTTGATATGGCAACTGCGATATTATCCAAGATATTATACGGAATTATCCCTTTGAAATGAATGAATTGCAAGTATACGTGCAGACGAATGCAACATCGTTATGCGTAAGAAGGCTTGCATTACCTTAAAATGCCACTTGCTGGTTTGTTATGGAGTTCACAAAACAACCAATTGAGAAGCTCAAAATATTTCTTTTGAAACCACAAGAAAACAAAACATTTTTGACTTTTGCATCCCGACAGAAGGTTGGATTATTTGATAGAGGTTTCCAGGACCTATAGAATCTGGTAGACATGTATTATTGTTTTGCACTTACCCCTGCTTAAGAGTCAAAAACAATCCCTCAGCATTTACGTGCCACTCACTGTCGCTCGTCTCTCCTCCAGGTGCTCAGCCTGTTGCAGTTCCTGGTGATAGACAATCAGCAGAAGTTGAAAGGAGCCATCAGCCAGTTGGAGCCTTTCCCGGACCTCCCTGAGTTCAGAGAGCTGCGGTCTGTGCAGCACAAGCTCAAATACAACACTGGGACCTTCACACTGAGAGAGGTAATGCCCTAAAAATGTCAAAAGTGCCTGTATGGATTCGATGCACACTTGAGTTTTGCCTAAGCCCCGCCTCTGATCCCACGCTCTAGGCTCAGTCTAATGAATGGAGAGAGAAAATAACTCTGGATTTGGCTTTTAGCGCATTTTACAACTTTTATGCCCTCTGTGTTTGCAGTTGACCGTCTGGATCGATTTTGACCTTTTAAATTATTAGAATCGTGCATCAAATATTTATTTAATTGTGTTTTCTTTTTTTACTTTTTGTAACAGCTATATTTAGGTGCCTCCCTTGACCGCACGTCACTGGTAGAAATGTCAATGAGTTATCAATGATAAAGCAAAATCCTAAATCTCATTGCTGACCTATATCCTCAGGAGATAGCCCACTTCCTCTCTGTGACGTCATGTGACTCCTTACCTCTGACCCGACTGGAGGGTCTGAAGGAGCTGACCCGGCAGCTGCACGACAACAAGGACCAGATCAGAGAGCTGCTCAAAGAGTGCCAAGGTAGCAAGCCAGATGAAGGAAAATGCATAAATAGTTGTGGCATGTTAGGTGTCCTGTGAGATTGTTCTAAATGTCTCAACTCCCCTGTAGCCGAGCCCTCTGACAGTATGCTGGTGAAGCTGGTCCTCAGTCTGCTGCAGCTATGTAAGCTCGCTGTTAACCACCCCGGAGGAGCTGACATTCTGGGTATGAAATAAATATCAGTGTATCCCGTTAATCCTGGGGTTTCTCTCGGGTTTTTCCTTCTGCTTTGGGAGGGTCTAAATATATAGGGTGTTGAATTTTCCAGTATACAGTCCAGTAGTATTTACTTTTGGGGAGTGTTGTAATAAAGGAATGCATGACAAAGTGCTAAGAGAAATCAGGTTGGTTGGTTCTTGGTGTTTACTGATGTCCGGTGGTCTCCAGTCAGTGTAACACATGTCTCTCGCTTTCTTTGCCTTTCACTGGTATTCATGGTAAACATCTGCGCTCGTCAAACTTTGTAACGTGATTAATCTGCGTGAACCTCGTCTCTGCAGAGGCGGCGGGCAGCTGTCTGGGAGAGCTGGGTCCGGTAGATTTCTCCACCATCGCCCTGCTGCACGGCAGAGACCCCCTCTATGAGAAAGCTGTTTCTCTCTTCATCTCCACTGAGTCCCAGTGTCTTTACATCATCCTCAACTGCATGAACGATGCACTCACACAACAGCGGTATGCCAATTTCTAGATCTCAGAAATCCAAAATCTGACTACGTATTGGTTTATTTTTACTTTAGGAGATTAAGAACACTTTCCTGTGTTGTGTGTGTGTGTGCCAGTATTGAGGTGAGGAAAGCAGCTGGTCAGTGTTTGAAGAACATCCTCGCAACTCAGTCCGGAGTCGACTTCTGGGCGCAACACAAAGACAACAGAGACCCCATGCTTACCTACCTCAACCCCTTCAGAAAGGCCAAGAAGACGGTGGGTTTACCAGGTTTTTGTGTCATATCTATCATATGTATAAAAATAACAAATATGTAAATCAAACCTTACATGTTTTAGACCCATTTTCTAAATAAAAAACTGTTTTACAAACACAAAGCATTGAAATACAAATATGTGTTAGTGTGTTTTTCTGTATGCCCATGTAACATCTGTGTGTCTGTGGTCCCTCCTCAGGGTGCAGCTGTGAGTGAGGAGGAGAGTTTGGGGGCGAGGCAGAAGCTGGAGAGTCAGGACTTCTGGATCCCCCGGGCGGGCGGACACAAGGCCTGGCTGAAGGCTCTGTGCACCGCCCTGCTGGACAGCGGGGGGGTCAGGAGTGAAGCTCTGCTGCTGACCCGACCGCTATGTCTGGTGAGCACTCAGGCGTTTAAAGAGGCCCTATTCTGCTTTTTGGGGCTTTCCTGTTTCCTCTATTGTGTTATCTAGATTTGTGTATGTGTGAAAAAAGGTCTGCAACGGCTAAAATCCCTGCGTTTACTTCCTGCCTGTGTCTCCAGGTGAGGGTGGACTGCTGTCAGAGGCTGCTGCCGCTCATCATCCACTCCGTCCTGATGGACGATGTGAACGGCTCCTGGAGGCAGCTGCTCTCCTCTCACATTCAGGACTTCTTCAGCTTTTGTTCCAGAAGCGCTCAGGCCTCCAGCCGCACCGCAACACCTCTCAACTCTGACTCTGGTAAGACTGAGAGTATAGGGGGACCACATATCCACACAGCCCATTTTTCTGATCGCAGCATATTTTTTTAATTGATTCCAATGAGGACAGAGCGTAAGCTGTCACATGCAGTGTTACGTTCCAACTAGGGGAAAAGGGAAAGCAACATACACCAGTTGGAATTGGTAATTATTACAAGAAGTTTATTGAATAAGAATATTAAAAAAATGGAAGGCAAGCAGCCTGGAGCAAACAAAGGGCGCAGGTTTAACTAAGCAACCATCAAAGGGAGGACTCATTAATAGCCTAATTCAGTACAAAGAAATACATACTAGCAAATAAATAGCAGCAAAACAACCCTCACTATCAAAGTGGCACAAACTAACAAAAAGGAGGATGTAGGAAAACACAGCTATGGGGGGGAGGACTAGAGGACAACAGTCAGCGTAATACACGGGTTGAAGCTAATCTAGACACCAATAATAACAACCACACTAATAAGGACCACACGAGTTAAGCACTGTTAACAGATTTGTCTACAAGTGAAGAGTAAGTAGCGAGCCTCCCGACTGATAGTTGTCCACAGGCTTCGTAGTCGTCTCCGGAAGGTGTGCGCTGGGATTGGAGCGTGTCGGGCCCGGCATGCTCACAATCACAATCTTCGGGGCTGGCCAGGAGATGAGTTGCCAAGGGCACCAGGGCAACCGCGCAGCTCATTTACATAGAACGCAGTCAAAGCAGAGTTAACTAGGACCGGGGAGGCGGCGGCCGTAACTTGCAGCAATCCAGTTTAGTTTTTTTTAGGCGTTTTTTTTTATGAAAGATGGGAGGAGACTCTTCCCAGCGCCTTTTTGCCAGAAAAAGAAAGTGGACCCGGGCCCTGAAGAATAATAAAAATAATAATAATTTCTCGCTCTTTATTTACTCACATTCTATGTTTTATTATGATTTTCAGAGTCCGACGCTGCCAGTCAGGGCTTGTACGATAAGACCTCTCTGCGTACCATGCTGGCTGTCATCGACTATCTGAGACACCAACAGAGATCACTGGAGGCTGATAGGTTTGCACATTTTTGTTTCATTATTAATAAATGTTTACTGACTGCTCTTGATCCTAGCTCGTGCTGTGTGTGGACTGTGTGTGTAATAAAGGCTGTTGCCCTCTTCCAGTAAGTCCTGCAGCACGGTGTGTGACTCCAACTTCTGGCTGGAGCTGAACTACCTGGAGGTGGCCAAAGCGGCTCAGTCCTGTTCGGCTCACTTCACCGCTCTGCTGTACTCCGAGATCTACGTGGACAAGATCAAAGCTAACATGGAGGAGGGTCGGAGGTATGCAAGAAGGGATCATTTATTAACGTGGGATTTTAAAGCATATTTTATTATGTGTGCCATTAAGACTTTGCACATCTTAAAGAATTGTATTATTTATCTAGTTAATTGTCATAATTAAAATGGGTAAATGCATTAAACTTTTCATGAACAATAAGTAGTTTAATTATTTTTTAACTGGTTAATTCACAAGAGTGACATTTAATTTTCCATACACATTAAATGTCTAAATATACATTGTACTTTTCCTCCATAATTCTGCAGAACCAAGGCCAGAGCTTCCCGTAGGATCAATTTAGAGGAGAACAGCCAGAGCTTCACCATCTCCAGCCTGACGGAGAAGAGCATGGAGGACACGAACATTAGCCTGCAGGTCACAAATCAAAGCTGTTGCTAATTCAAATGTTTGATCAAGTTAAAAAGATTAATTTCCTTATGTAAGTCCAGTGTAATGACCACAGAGTTCACAACTTGTTAGCTAAACACGCAATATTCTTATGTACAGGGGTATAAAGGTTTATCGTTGGACACTTGTAACCATGTTTTTAATTTAGGAACCACATACGAATGGCAGTAACATATTTATTAGGTAATTCTCGTCTGTTTCTGCAGGAGCTGCTGATCGAGGTGTATCGCAGCATCGGGGAGCCTGACAGTCTGTACGGCTGTGGGGGGGAGACGCTGACCAGTCCCCTGACCAGGTGATCAGTGATAACCAACTGTTCATTTACAAAATCATATTTTTTACTCTTTACGTTTTTCATTCAACCAATTATTTATTATAATTTAGTTTGTAACTATCATTCTTTCTTATCTCCTATCACTTGTTTTTATTTCATGCTGTTCCCCTGCTATTTATTTTTAAACATATTTTTATTTATTTATTTATTCAAAGTCCATATTATTCTTTCTTATCAGTATCTCTGAAGCAACTTAAACTGCACTAATATATTAAAATGTGTAAAAGGTGTTATACTACCAGGTGATCAGTAATAACAAACTATACATAAAAAACACATTCATATAATATTTCTGTATTTAAGTTGTAATTATTTTTTCTATTTTATAGTTTTTTTATTTATCACCTATTTTATTGAATTTACGTTGTTGAATATTATTGTTATGTTATCAACCAATTATTTTATTGTAACTATAATTGTATCTTAGCTTCTATCCCTAGATCTAATTTCATGCTGTTTCGTTTCTATTTATTTTTTCTTCCAATATTTGTATTTATTTATTTGTTCAGGGTCCATATTATTCTTTCTTATTTTCTTATCAGTATCTGTGAAGCAACTCAAAGGGGACCTATCATGCAAAATGCACTTTTGTACGTCTTTTCTACATGAATATGTGTCCCCGGTGTACCAGGGAACTCACCAAGTGTCAGAAAACACAACCCTCTCTATTTTCCTCCATACCCAAATCTCTAAAAACGGGGCTGCAACGGATCTGATACAGACTGATACAGATTTGAAATATCTCTGATGTCAGAAACAAGGAGCTCCGCCTATGGGCAACTTTCCACCTATCAGGGGAATGAGAGACCGCTCGAAAGCGCTGGAGACGCTGTAGTACATATGCCAGGCCTGTAAGTGGCGCTGCAGAATCAGCCCTTGTAAAAACAGGGCTGGAAAAGAGCGAAATGAGGCATGGCTAAAATGTATGATCTGTTTGGTATTTTGAAAAAAAAACTTCACAGACATGTTTTATATAGGTATGGCCCTACAATATATGTTTCAAATATAGCATGATTGGTCCACTTTAAACTTCACTAATATCTTAAAATGTGTGAAAGGTGCTTTACAACTAAGGTGTGATTGCTTAATGTTTAGGATTCGAACCTATGAGCACGAGGCGATGTGGGGTAAGGCCCTGAATTCATACGACCTTCACTCCACCCTGCCAGAGGTCACTCGACAAGTGGGAATTGTGGAGGTAAAATGATGAAGAACACATTAGATTAGGTCCGATGTTGATGCAGGGTGATGCAGCGTCTTCTGTTGTGATGTCTGCACCCACAGGGCCTGCAGCACTTTGGTCTGAGCAGCATCCTCGCCACCTACATGAGGGGGCTGGAGAGCGAGGGGCTGGAGTGGGGCGCCGAGCTGCGAGAGCTCCGCTTCCAGGCCGCCTGGAGGAACACTCAGTGGGACTGTGAGCTGACGGAGAGGTGAGGAGGAGGAACACATCAACACAACTCAGAGAATCAGAGTTACCTAATACTCAATTTTTAACATATTTTTTAAATCTAATTTCAGGAGCGAGAAATCCAAACTGGGCTACCATGAATCTGTGTTCTGTTCCCTGCAAGCACTGAGGGACAAAGAGTTCTCCCTTTTTCATGAAACTATGGAACAGGCTAGGTAGGGTAGCTACTGTGACATTTCAATCCTTATAAAAGAGGACGTATTGTGCAATTTTCAGGTTCATATGATTATTTTGTGCCTCTCCTGTGACGTGTTTCCATGCTTTAATTCCACAGGGGTGCGGAGGTGGAGGAGCTGTGCAGAGGCAGTCTGGAGGCGGTGTCCTCTCTGTACCCGGCCCTCAGGAACCTGCAGAGCATCAGGGAGCTGGAGAGTGTGAAGCAGCTCTTCAGCAGGTATTTTAGCGGTCAATGGGTTTCACAATTTCTGATCTTTCCATTATCATGGCCCACAATAACTCATGATTAAAGTATTGTCTTTACAACATTTGAAATTGTTCAAATGCTATCATCAGGTCTGGGAGATATGGAGTGTATCAAACTAGACCAACTTCTAGTTAATATGTTTGTTCGTTTGTTTTGTCCCCTTCCCATCAGGCCCTTCTCAGACGTGTCCCTGCGGGCGGTGTGCAGCCGCTGGCGGCAGAGCTCCCTGCTGCTCGCTGACAGCGACTTCTCTCTGGTGGAGCCCATCCTGGCCGTGCGCTCTGTGGCCCAGCAGACCCTGATAGGCAGGGTGGGAGACCCCGACAGCTCCCAGTACCTCAGCTCTGTGCTCACTGAACACCTGATGGAGCTCTGCAGGCTGGCCCGCACGGCCGGGAACACACAGGTTGTGTGTGTGTGTGTGTGTGTGTGTGTGTGTGTGTGTGTGTGTGTGTGTGTGTGTGTGTGTGTGTGTGTGTGTGTGTGTGTGTGTGTGTGTGTGTGTGTGTGTGTGTGTGTGTGTGTGTGTGTGTGTGTGTGTGTGTGTGTGTGTGTGTGTGTGTGTGTGTGTGTGTGTGTGTGTGTGTGTGTCAGTATAGTTATTGTCAATATAAATTATTGAAAAATTACAAAATAGTAACAGTGTTGTGATTGCTGTACAGCTGGCAGAGCGGGCGGTCCTGCAGATGAAGCAGCTCGGTGTTGGTGGGGGTTCCTGGGAGTCGTCACCTGTGTTGTCATGGCAACTGGAGGAAGCCCAGGTGTTCTGGGCGAAGGGAGAGCAGGGCCTCGCCCTCGGGCTGCTGAGACAGATGATCCACAACCTGGAGGAGAAGGTCAGAGGAGATGGAAATATAGCCTCTTTGGTTTCTAAAGTCATAATGTAATCCACTATTTTTCACATTGTAATATTTTGTTTTTTTATTCTACAATATATACAAATTCTTAATATATTTGAAACAGATTTAATACTCATTTTCCAAACTATCAAGACACCAGTAATCTTGCACATTCCACTCTTGCCAACTCACCGACATAATTGCACTTTCAGAATGTGTGACAATCTCAGAGGCTTTGAACGTGTAATTTAACAACAAGAATATAAATCTGTAAGACTAAAATACAATAAAGTAAGTTATTACTGAAATAACAATAACAGAACAACATTTTACAACCTAATTCAAATAAAGTACTTTCTTCTTCAAATCATCTTAATCAATCGCTTTGTGTGCACTACTAATATTATTCATTTTAATAAAATAAAAAGGTTATGTTACTTTCACTGTTCTTAAAGTTTTGCTATATGTATCTTTTAATTCAAATCTAAATCTTTCCCTGTAATTGGTATACAATATCAATATTTTTTAAGTATTCAAATAAAAAATGTCTACTCTAACACTACGTTGCAACAAAATGAGGGCCGTCTTAAACGTAATGCATTACATTATTTTAAATAACTAAAACTAATAGAAAGTCTGTATGTTTTGTTTTTTGTTGTTCAGGTGGACTTGAACCCTGCAGTTGCCCCGGTCTACACCGAGAGTCTCCGGCTCTGTGGGAACTGGCTGGCTGAGACCTGCCTGGAAAACCCTGGAGTTATCCTGGAGAAATACCTGGAGAGGGTAAGAGGAAGAGAAGAGACAAGACGTATTGTGCAGCTAACTGTTTTCATACAATAGTGGGGTCTATAGTTCCTGAAGAACTCGTAAAAGGGGTTTTAGAGATTACAAATGTTTTGTCAATCGATGCAAATAAAAAAACCAGTTACAGTTCAGGACTATCTGCTGTTTTGCACACACCTTTATGTCATGGTTATGTGATTTGAGAAGCTGGGAAAACGGGTCTCAAAATATGTAATATGCTGTGGTCCTGGATCATAAGTCCTGGATTCATCTTCTTATTATAAACACATGCATTTCCAAACATTTGGTCTACCTACGTTGGAAATGTATTATCTTTTCGATTTACACACGGCATCTATTGCACGTCTGTCCGTCCTGGGAGAGGGATCCCTCCTCTGTTGCTCTCCCTGAGGTTTCTCCCATTTTCCCCTTTTAAGCTGGGTCTAAGGACAGAGGGTGTCGTATTGTCATACTGATATTCTGTACAAACTGTGAAGTCCACTGAGACAAATGTAACATTTGTGATATTGGGCAATATAAATAAATATTGATTGATTGATGTAATATGTGTAGATTGAATAGTCTTCCTGAAGAACACACATTCATACACACATACCTCGCACAGAAAGGCAGTGTCAGAGAAATCAAAGTGTTAATGGGACACTGTGACGTCTTGTTGTCTCTCCTGTGCCAGGCGGTGGAGGTGATCGAGGAGCAGTCCGGCGTTCAGGACTCGCGGCTGCTGAGTCAGCGCACAGAGGCCTTCCTGTCTCTGGCTCGCTTCTCCGACGCTCAGTACCAGAGCATCGACAAATACATGACCTCGTCTGAGTTCGAGAACAAGCAGGCGCTGCTGGAGAAGGCCAAGGAGGAAGTGGACCTGATCAAGGAGAAGAAAATGATGTCCAACAGGTCTGTGCTCTCATGATTGGAGGGGTGTGGTGCAGTGGGTTGTGCGTTGGTGTTGGGATCAGGGGGTCACAGGTTCAAACCCCACTGCTGTCAGCATGTCGTTGTGTCCCTGAGACACTTCACCCCAAATTGCTCCTGTGGGGATTGTCCACAGTATTGAGTATGTAAGTCGCTTTGGATAATAGCGTCTAACAAGTTTCATGTAATGATTCATGTTATTTTTTTCTAAATGGGGTTATTGAAAGGGAAAACACAGAGTGGAGTTCGATGTGTTTGCTCAAAAGTAAAATAACAAATGGTTACTTGTGCACCAAAGAACCAAGGCCTTTACAATATTCAAAACAAATAAGCAAAACTCAAATGAAATTACAAAAAGCGTAGGTATTCTTTCTTCTTGATAAGGCTTATATAACTTAATAACTTAAAGGGTAGTTTAACGGTTAAAAACTGTTCCTCAACAGCGTCTTTCCAGCAGGTTGCCCATCACTGTCCCTTGAGAAGAGGCGCCGTGGGAATTGTATTCTTTTATAGTCTGTTGACTACAGACGTCACAATTAGGTGGCCTTTCTTATAAGATCAAAATACTGGCTCTAACAACACCCAAAAGGAACTTTACATGGCCCTAATAGATGGTTTTGCTTCCATATTTCTGCTTGATCTGACTTCCTAGGTACACGATAAAGGTGGAGAGGGAGATGGAGCTGGATCAGAAGGCTCTGTCCAACCTTCAGGCGGACAAACAGCGCTTCCTGTGTAAGGCGGTGGAAAACTACATCCGGTGTCTGGAGCAGGGACGGGAGCACGACACCTGGGTGTTTCGCCTGGCTTCACTGTGGCTGGAGAACGCCGACGTTAAGGCCGTAAACAACATGATGAAGGTTAGTGAGAGGGTGGGGCTGAGGGTGAATCATCCATTCCTCTCAGGAAGGATCTCAGCTGTGGGAAATTACCCAGAGAGTCTAAGTGTCAGCCATGATAAGAGCTGTTGGACTTGAAGGTACTTCCTTCATTATCTCCTTTAGCTTAGGATACACTGAAACATCGTTAAGATAAAAGGAAAGGAGATTATGCTGTCCCAGAATACCTTGCAGCCGCTACATTTTAAATGGCCGTTCACGGAAACAACCAATCGTTAGAAGTGCAGATTTTAGTTAACCCCCTGATGTTTCTCACTGAGGTTAAGTAGAAGTGGATAGGAAAAGACAGAGGATCTGCTTTATTTGACAATTTGACAGTTACATAGTATTGCATTGCATTTTAGGCAAGGCAAGTTTATTTATATAGCACCTTTCAACACAGGTTGATTCAAAGTGCTTTACAAAAATAAAAGACATTAAGAAAATGGCATTTAAAAACAGTCATTAAAAAGCAAAGATAATAAAGTAAACATTAAAAGAAAAAATATATAAATAAAAGTTTACATTGCATTTTATTTAAAGGGGACCTATCATGCAAAATGCACTTTTTGATGTCTTTTATACATAAATATGTGTCCCCGGTGTGTCGGGGAACTCACGCAGCGTCAGAAAATACCGTACCCAAATCTCTAAAAACGGGGCTACAACGGAGCTGATCCAGATTTGCGTCCGATATGACGTAATGTCTGAAATGTAGGCTGGCTTTACATTACATTGCATTTAGCTGACTCTTTTATCCAAAGCGACTTACAATAAGTACATACTTTACACCCACGGCCCTATCAGAAACGTTGCTATCAGAAACAATGCCCGACTGTTTTGGACGTAATATGGTCGGTGTTTACATTAGCATCACTAACACTCAGAGCTAACCTGTTCTGGAGAGCATGTGTGTGAAGAAGCAGGAAATAAAAAGGAACTCACCTTGTGGTATAACCGGCAAGAGAGAAAGCCTTTGAGCTCCATACTGTTTCAGAAATAATCCTTGATAATCCATGATATGGCGTTTCATCACGGCAGTATTTAGTTTAGACAGTAGCTGCCGGTAGCGTCTCCTGCATGAGGTCATTAAGCTTTATACCCAAATCAGCACTCTTGAAACAGGAAGTGAAATAGAGGGATATGAGGCATGGCTAGAATGGGTGATCTGTTTGGTATTTTGAGCAAAACACTTCATAGACATGTTTTTTATATATTTGTATATATCTGAGACCTGTGCTATTGCCTAAAAATAGCATGATAGGTGACCTTTAAAGATGAAAGTCTTTAGACTGGCTCAATGGTTTGAATTTCACTTATTTTGCGTTTAGAAAGGGGTGAAGCAGATCCCTTCCTACAAGTTCCTGCCTCTCATGTACCAGCTGGCTGCTCGCATGGGAACCAAGATGGCCCCCGGCTCCAGTGAGGACACGGGCTTCCACGATGTCCTCAGCGAGGTAATGCCACACTTACTTAAAACACAATTACATAATTGCATTCTAGCTAGAGCCATCCATCTACAAATATATTTTCTTTGACCAGTGAAAACACAATACTTTTTAACTTGATGCAGACACTGGATAATTTAAGAAAATGCTGCTTCACATGTTTTCTCCTCACAGCTGATCTGCAGAGCCTCTCAGGAGCATCCTCACCACACGCTCTTCATCATCCTCGCCCTGGTGAACGCCAACAAAGACGAGAACTTCTGCAAGTCGCGTGTGACTAAGAGCCCTTCACAGCAGCCCTCACAGTTTGACCTGGTGAGACTTTCATTAGATAGTTCTCCTTTTGTGTGACTTAAAACTGACGCATATTCATGATGTGGTAAAACAAAGGAAAATACGTGAGTCAGGTAATTAAAGACACAATTTAAAGTTCTCTCCTGGATAAAATCATGATATTAATAATGTGCTGCAGCACCTCTTTTCACCCTCTGTCTGAAACCAGAGCCCAGTCTGATTGGTTAGCTGGCCGGCTCTGTTGTGATTGGTCAACCGCTTAGAGAGGTCCCGCCCCTTAGACTTTCACGTACAATTCAGTTCTGGAAGTAAACAAAGGACTCCAATGGAGGCTTTTTTAGGTGGGGGGGGTTTGAGTATGTGGGAGAGAAACTCACACATACTCAGGGATTTTAGAATGTACAGCCCATTTACATGCACTGAAACCTATAGAACACACTTCAGGAAAGGGACAACAACAAAAAGCAAAACAGGGCCCGCTAAACATTCGGTTTTTACAAGCGATGTTTTTCTGGCGCAGGAGCGTTCAGATGTGGCCCGGAAGATCATCAGTGCGATAAAGAAAAAGAAAGGAAAGATGATCCGGGGCATTGAGCGTCTGTGTGACGCCTACATCACTCTGGCATATATGGACGTCAGCAGGCACAAGACTGAGACAAGTGAGTAGGCTACTCTGTACATTTTATTTTATTCCATTTCTCTTTGATGATTATGAGATGGGGGGGAGGGGGGTGAAGACGCATCTTGTTTATTACCCTGAAATGCGAATCCTGCTTTGTGTCCTTGTGTTATTTAAGAGCCTATTCCCATCCCTGCTGATCAGCCCATCATGCAAATCAAAGACCTGGAGGAGGTTGCAATTCCCACCATGGAGATCAAGGTAAGACTTTCATAATCCCTAACTTTTTGAAATGTAATTTTCAAAAAACGCTTACTTTTTTTTTTTTATGGATGCTAGGGATTTCTAATAAAGAGGCCCTATTCAGTCCATGTTTAAAAAGTTTAAAGTTACGCTACCTCACTAACCTTACACGATCAGTCGGTGGGTTTCGGTCGCTTGTACCCTCCAAAGATGGCCGACTTATATTATATTAAGTCACATTCCCTATACGTACATAGCCCTGTAATATCTTAGAACAAGTGTGTTTCGAGATAAAAACATGTCTGTTCTCAAACAGGTGGATCCGTCCGGTTGCTATGACAACCTGGTGACGGTCCGGTCCTTCCTGCCTCAGTATCGCCTCGTCGGAGGAGTCAACCTGCCGAAGATCATCGACTGTGTCGGCTCGGATGGGACGAGCCGGAGACAGCTGGTGAAGGTGAGAGAGACTCTGAAGTGTGTGTGTGTGTGTGTGTGTGTGTGTGTGTGTGTGTGTGTGTGTGTGTGTGTGTGTGTGTGTGTGTGTGTGTGTGTGTGTGTGTGTGTGTGTGTGTGTGTGTGTGTGTGTGTGTGTGTGTGTGTGTGTGTGTGTGTGTGTGTGTGTGTGTGTGTGTGTGTGTGTGTGTGTGTGTGTGTGTGTGTGTGTGTGTGTGTGTGTGTGTGTGTGTGTGTTCAGCTAAACAAATCCCCTTTCTTTGAAGCTAAAGCTGCTTTTGTGTGCGATTTAAATTCCTGATAGCAGACCTGCTCTCTTTTAACTATTTCCATTTCACTTCGGCAATGATTAAACTTGTTTTTGTGCCAGGACAAGGTTTGTTAGATTACTTTGACCTTTGTAATGAGGACATTCTTCGTGTGTGTGTGTGTGTGTGTGTGTGTGTGTGTGTGTGTGTGTGTGTGTGTGTGTGTGTGTGTGTGTGTGTGTGTGTGTGTGTGTGTGTGTGTGTGTGTGTGTGTGTGTGTGTGTGTGTGTGTGTGTGTGTGTGTGTGTGTGTGTGTGTGTGTGTGTGTGTGTGTGTGTGTGTGTGTGTGTGTGTGTGTGTGTGTGTGTGTGTGTGTGTGTGTGTGTGTGTGTGTGTGTGTGTGGGTGGAAACACTTCTCAGCTACTTAAAGGCTAATCATTAAAGACACTGTGGAGGGTCATGATGAATTAGCAGTTTTCTGGTGTTTAACTTTTAGGCCAATAATCTATCGATGTTTAAATGGATAACAAGTTATAATGTAAGAAAATGAACAGAAAATTAAAAAATAAGACATTTTTGTTTTGCTTAAATGAAGATAAAATAAAAAGTATTTGACGGGAGAAGACTATTTTTGTATTTACTATGAAAGATTATAAACATTATGGAAAAATAATTAAAAAAATAATTTG
This sequence comes from Notothenia rossii, assembly GCF_949606895.1. Lineage (NCBI taxonomy): Eukaryota > Metazoa > Chordata > Actinopteri > Perciformes > Nototheniidae > Notothenia > Notothenia rossii. The sequence continues at coordinate 85,912,852 of NC_136902.1, read as the reverse complement.
AATTATTTGAGGTCTTTTAGGTTTATTTAACAGAAAAGGAACATGTTTCTATAAAAATGAAAATGCTTATACAAACCTGTTTATATATTTTTTACTGGATAAAATGAAGGCTCTAAATATGCTTTTGTGGGTCACTATATTTTCTCGGCTGACCTTTGCCCTCTGGTGCAGGGTCAGGACGACCTGCGGCAGGACGCAGTGATGCAGCAGGTGTTCAGCATGTGCTCCATGCTGCTGCAGCGAAACACAGACACTCGCAAGAGGAAGCTCAACATCCGACGATACAAGGTCACACACACCATTTAACCGTTTCTTTGGGGGAGATCAAACAAAACCACGTGTGGGAATAAAGAAATGCATGACAAACTGGATTGTTTACTTTATTATTATTCTGAATTGTTATCATGAAGTCCAACAGTCTTCCTGCACTGCTGCTATCATACTGCAGCCCTATCTGTTCCTGCAGTGGAGACCCTATCCACTATCTCACTCCTGTGACACCTCAACAAACTGGAGCATGACTCGGCTAAATGTCTTTCCTCATTTTTCACCTCAAGAACCAGTGCATTGTGGGAGTTATGGTGGAGGTAGTGGTGGTTCTTACTGATGGTCTCCAGTCAGTGTAACATGTCTCTTGTGCCGATTTCTTGTCTGTGTTCATCTGCATCAACTTATATTGTGTCCTTTCTCCCAGGTGGTGCCGTTCTCGCAGCGCAGCGGGGTTTTGGAGTGGTGTTCTGGCACCGTGCCGATCGGGCAGTTTCTGATCGATGCCAGTAAAGGAGCCCACAAGCGCTTCAGACCGCAGGACGCCACCAACCTGGCCTGCCGCAGGAAGATGAATGTACTGCTGCAGCATATACTGTCTATTCAGCACAGTCATTCACAATTACTGAGGGGCTTGTTGGTTTCTCTCTTCTTCAGGCTTTGCATTTGAATTGATTTGCTCATACATTCTTATGAAAGTAACTTCCAACCTAGAGCCTTATTGTAAAAAAAATAAAAAATAATTAGTGGTGGAATTTAAAAAGCAGGACATTTATTTGCAACAGAGTATTTTTAAGATTCAGTATAACATATGATGTTTGAGACCGGATAGGACACAGTCATGATGATGTTAATATTTGTCGCTGCTGTCTCTACAGGAGGCTCAGAAGCTGGCGTTTGACGAGAAGCTGCAGGCGTTCAGCGAGGTGTGCCGCAGCTTCAGGCCGGTCTTCAGGTATTTCTGCATGGAGCGATTCTTGGACCCCGCGGTGTGGACGGAGAAACGTCTGGCGTACACTCGCAGCGTGGCCACCTCTTCCATAGGTAGACGTTATCACAAACGTTACATATTATCGCAGCTATTTTTCATTTAAATGTAACAAATTACAGGGATCACAATAGATCGCAAAAATAATGGGATATAAATAGTTGATTTCAAATATTCGCTTTTTTTGCTATACAAAAAAAGTTAAGCTGAGTAGCTTAATTTTTTTTTTACTCTATTTTTAAAGTAAAACAATGAATTTTTTCCAACTTTATGTTTTGTCCTCAGTCGGCTACATCGTGGGCCTGGGGGACCGACACATCCAGAACATCCTGGTCGATGAGCAGACGGCTGAACTGGTGCACATCGATTTAGGTAACATTGTTTAGTTTAGTTTATTTTAACAAAATAAGCTTATTCTTGACTTCAAAGGTCTGGCTGTGTTAAAGGGGTGCTGTTATGTCTTTTCCAACACACTCCCCCCCCCCCCCCCCACTCTTTTGTCTACTTCCTGAACATCGTGACATTACTTTGTAAGACCTGCGCTTCTATTGGCTAGAACTCCAACACATTGTACGTGATAGGCTAAGGGGCGGGACATCTCTAAGCGGTTGACAAATCACAAAAGAGCCGGCCAGCTAACCAATCAGAGCAGACTGGGCTCTGGTTTCAGACAGAGGGTGAACAGAGGTGCTGCAGCACAGGCAGTATGAGACAAATAAAGAGCTTTTTGAACTTTAAAGCATGGAGACATGTCCCAGTAGAGACACTACATACTAACATGAACCTGAAAATGAGCAGAATATGTCCTCAACACATCCCTGTCTCTGTTTCCTTTTTGTTTTGTTTTTGGTGTTCAGGTGTGGCATTCGAGCAGGGGAAGATCCTCCCCACCCCCGAGACCGTCCCCTTCAGACTGTCCAGAGACATCGTGGACGGGATGGGCATCACCGGAGTGGAGGGGGTCTTCAGGAGGTGAGGGGGACGACAGTTTGTAGATATTTAAAAACCAAGACCACTGGGAAATCATTCCTTTTCATACATGTGTCTTTCCATTGTAGTCGTCCTTCTAAGCTGCACATTGTGGCCCAGTAGTCACAGAGTCAACGACAAACTAGATTACACATTTTCTAAAAAGTACTCACTTGACATTACTTGTATTTTTCTCAGATGTTGTGAGAAGACTATGGAGGTGATGAGGAACTCTCAAGAAGCTCTGGTGACTATTGTCGAGGTAAGATCACACACACACACACAGACAGACAGACAGACAGACAGACAGACAGACAGACAGACAGACAGACAGACAGACAGACAGACAGACAGACAGACAGACAGACAGACAGACAGACAGACAGACTCTCTCTCTCTCAAACACAGGCACACACACACTCTCTCTCTCTCTCACACACACACTCTCTCTCTCTCTCTCTCACACACGCACACACTCTCTCTCTCTCTCTCGCACACGCACACACTCTCTCTCTCTCTCTCACACACACACTCTCTCTCTCTCTCTCTCACACACACACACACACACACACACTCTCTCTCTCTCACACACACACACACACACACACACACACACACACACACACACACACAAACCTCTTGTTGTAAAAGGCTGCAGGAGCTTGTTTACCACAGTTTTCTTTGACAGTACCTAATCAACCCGTCACCATAGAAACCCCTTTCAGCAAACAATCAAGATGACAGGATGCCCTCTTCCTGATCTCTTGCACCTCTCTGATGTTTAGCGTTGCCTCTGTGTCTATGTGCTGTGCAGGTGCTGCTGTACGACCCTCTGTTCGACTGGACCATGAACCCTCTGAAGGCGTTCTACCTGCAGCACGACGAGCAGCAGGAGCTCAACGCCACGCTTGGCTCCACCATGGGGGGGGAGGACATGGACAACTCCCGGAAGTCCCGGTGAATAGAACAATATAGAAATAATAGGAATAATAAATACTAAAAGACCAAAGCTAATCCAATGGAAAAGAAAAGTGTTTTTAGCTGTGATTTAAAAATGTCTGATTTCAGAGCTGATGGGAGCAGATTTTGAATTCCAAATGGAGATCCCTTACAGTGATGTTTTATTTGGTTTCTCTCTCTCTCCCTCCTGCAGCGACAGTCAGAGCTACAACAAAGTGGCGGAGCGGGTGCTGCTGAGGCTGCAGGAGAAGCTGAAGGGGGTGGAGGAGGGCACGGTGCTCAGTGTGAGGGGGCAGGTCAACCTGCTCATCCAACAGGCCATGGACCCCAAAAACCTTAGCAGACTCTTCTCCGGCTGGCAGGCCTGGGTGTAGCCGGAGAGGAACGATGGGGGAACGGACATTTTGTATTTCTGCTCTGATGATGAGTTTCTTTCTCTGCTTGTGCCAAAGAAACTCTTTTTAAGAAGTCAAACTATTTAGAAATGTCTAGATTGCAGCTGGTGTTACTCTGCATCTTTTTGTTAAAGGCATAATCTCAGCACTGGGCAGAAACCCCCCAAACCTACGGAGAGGATTCGAGCCACGTGTGAATTTTTTTTTCAAATCTGACCAAATGTTTTTTTTTTTTTTTTTTGTGAAAGTCAGGAGAAATGAATTGACATTTTTTTTTGACCTTTCATTCTAATATTAAAAACTGAATTCTGACATTTTGACCTGGAACTCTGAAAAAAAAGTCAGAGAAATCAAAATCTGACTTTTTTTTCAGATTTATGGAATTTTCATTAAAAAACTGAAATTTATATTTTTCTCACAATTCTGAATATTTTCTCAGAACTGAAGGAAAAAAAATGCAACTTTGGTCTCAACTCAAAAACAAATGCACATGTGGCCCTAATCCTCTTTTATCCACACATTGTTATAGAATAAAACATTTCTGCTTAGCTTTGCACTTTAAATCAAAATAAACCATAAATGCTGCAATAATCCGATAATCTGACCAAATCTAGAGGGAATTCACAAAGACTAAGAAGTTTACCGTATGTTAAAGGTGAATTAGTTTTTACCCCATGGGGTGTGATTGTTTTCATACTGTTGACTGTAGTATTACGTTTTGCCAGTGCCTAACAAATCACTTTACTTTGACTAAATGCCTTGTGAATGTATGATATGCTTTATCCAGCTGGGATTTAGTTCAGCTCCTTTTTACTATTCATTTAGTGAAATCCATAAATATATATACATGTGTAAGAAATCTCAAATGTTTAAAAGCAACTTTATAATACTTTTTATTACGTCCATGTTGTGCAAAAAAAGCTTGCAACCCTTTAACATGACCTCTGTGTCGTTAAATAAATGATTAAACAGAATTCAATGTATTTTCTTGGTTTAAATTGGATCTGAAAAGTGATTTGAACCGACTGGTAATGTGTTCCTCTGCAGTGCAGTACCTTTCCACTGCGTGCTGATCAGATAACACCTGTTGAGACGAGGGGCGCTGCTCATTGTGTCCGGTGTGTGCTCAGGAGGGACACTTCAAACCCATGAAGTGTGAGGAGTGGCCTCTCTGAACATCACACACACTCTTTGTGTTAATCGCCATGGGGTAAAAACTCAAAGCAGGTTAGGAGGAAAGCAAGAGGAGAGGCTAGAGATCTGAAATACATCGTTCTCCAAGCTTCAATTAGATTTCCCAGATTATCTACATCCAATTTCCCCAGGAAGATATTTTTCCTGCTGCACGGTTTTTACTGCCTTTTATAAATCATTCGAAGATTTTGTAAAAAATAATTAAGATGACGACCAGTCCGGTAAGTTTTCATTTAATTCATATCAGTTTAAAGAGCTTTTCAAGAATATAAATGCACATAAGAAAGTCTTATTCATACTATAATAACTTATTATATGTCTACGATAATGTTTACGAATATTCTGCAAAAACATACCGATACATGTACCTTCAGGGCTTTTTATTCAGCTCAAATGAATCTATTTAAAGATAAAAACATTTTTTTTAAAGAGGCCCTATTCTGCTCATTCTCAGGTTCATATTAGTGTCTCTACTGTGACACGAGTTCATGCTTTAATGTTCAAAAAGCTCTTTATTTTTCTCACACTGCCTGTGATCTTTCTCTCATCACATGTGTTTTTCTGTCAGCACCTGGACTCTGGTTCTTGTTTTATTGGTGAAGATGTGGAGAGGAACCCCCCTTCAGCCGATGGATCAGATGTTCAGCCGCAGTACGTTCATCATCTGGCCCCCAAGCCTCCGCCTGAGATCAGCTCCAAACACAAAGGTAGGGCTGACTCCTGTTCTGTAATGTGGCTTTCATATGACTTTTATAATATCAACGGAATAAAGAAATAGTAAAAAAAAAAAAAACTATTTATTTTAGAAATAAAAATAAAATGTGATAATGAGGACTACCGTCTTACAAAGGACTCATCAACGGCATACAACAGTACTTTCATAGAGATACCCGAGATAATGGTTTAATATACAGAAGAATACACATGTTTTAGATGTTAATACCAATGTATATCACCCTGGTTGACAAAAGTGCTTTTGTTAAATCCTCTTAACATTATTTGATAAAAAAATTAAATAAAAAATACACGTATTTTGCTAAATATGACACACATAAAAAAAAAAAAGATGCATTCACATAGTTGTTTATATAAAGGGAAAATACAGATTTAGTTTTTTTTATAATTCAGTAAAATCAACTTGGTTTAAAATGCAGTGTGTGTGTGTGTGTGTGTGTGTGTGCGTGTGTGTTTGTGGGTTTGTGGGTGTGTGTGTGTGTGTGTGTGTGTGTGTGTGTGTGTGTGTGTGTGTACTGTGTGTACTGTGTGTACTGTGTGTACTGTGTGTACTGTGTGTACTGTGTGTGTGTGTGTGTGTGTTCCTGTCAGGTGTGAAACAGAGGTGTGTGAAGTTCACTGTGGCCGCTGTAATCTGCCTGCTGCTGCTCACACTGATCACTGGGATCCTCCTGGCTTATTACTGTGAGTAATATCGTGTATACGCACTGTTATAACTCGTGTAAAAGTCTATTGAACTTTTTAAATCTCTGCTAAAAACTCACCTCTTTGCACTGGCTTTTAATACTAAATGACCATGACATTTTGACATTTCTATATGTTTCTAGTTATTGTGTTTTTAATTATTGTTTTATTATCTTACTCCTATTATATATTGTATTTGTTCCCTGTACAGCAGGTCAACCGAGGTTGTTTTAAAGGTCCGCTATCATACTGTTTTCATCAATATATTATAGCCCTCAGATAAATAAAAAACATTTCTCTGAAGTGTTTGGCTCCAAACACCAAACAGATCATTGCAGCATTACCCATAATCCCCTCTGTTTCCAAAGTGCTGATTCTCTGCCTGTTACTTTAGATGAAACTAAGGAGCCCCTCCCCACGCCCCTCTGAGAGATATTTGGTTAAAAAGAACACAATGGTGCTCTCGGAGGAGATTCAGGTGATAAGGTGGGGGGGTGGGGGGGGGGGGGGTTTACCTTGGTTGGTGATTGGCTAATGGTTACACAAGCCAAAACATCGTTATGACATCATGAAGTGGCCAAAATCTGATCAGCTCATTTTCAGACAGGTTTTTATAGAAATGGATCAGGACAAAAAGAGAGGGTATTTTTTCTCTCATGAAACTTTCAGAGTCTCTTTAGAGGGGACACATGTTGATCTAGAGAAGACATGAAAAGGTGGATTTTGCATAATAGGTGACCTTTAAGTGTGCTATATAAATAAATAAAGATTGAGATTGAGATCATGTGCTGCTACGCCCTCTCTGTGAATGAACCTCGCCCTGTGGCCCTCAGTCTCGTCGCCCTGCGCCCACGGGAGGCGCTGTGGAGACGGCAGCTGTGTGTGGGAGTCTCAGTGGTGTGACGGAGAGAAGGACTGTCCGGCAGGCCAGGACGAAGCAAGCTGTGGTAAACAACTCCTTTAAACAAAAGAACAAACAAAGCATTGTTCCGAGCTTCCTGTTGAAATACAGTTTCTTTATAGGGCTTTTATTTTGAAAGAGTTTGGGAATAAGATGGGGAGAGAGACAGGAAAAGTATCTCGACAATATATTTCCTAAATCAAACTGTAACTCAAAATACTTCTGTAAATAGCTCTATCAATTAAAGTAGTTGTTAATGCTTTTGTTTTGAAGGCAGCTCTGGGAACAGGGGATTTGATATTTATTGGAATCAAGTGAAGAGTCAATGAGGTGCCAAAAAGCTCCTGCAGCCAAGAGGTGGAATATGTACTCAGATATCGTGTGTGTGTGTGTGTGTGTGTGTGTGTGTGTGTGTGTGTGTGTGTGTGTGTGTGTGTGTGTGTGTGTGTGTGTGTGTGTGTGTGTGTGTGTGTGTGTGTGTGTGTGTGTGTGTGTGTGTGTGTGTGTGTGTGTGTGTGTGTGTGTGTGTGTGTGTGTGTGTGTGTGTGTGTGTGTGTGTGTGTGTGTGTGTGTGTGTGTGTGTGTGTGTGTGTGTGTGTGTGTGTGTTCAGTGCGGCTGCATGGCTCCAGCTTCCTGCTGCAGGTCTACTGGACTCAAGGTAGAACCTGGAGGAGCGTTTGTTCTCAGGACTGGAGCGAGCAGCAGGGCAGAGCCAGCTGCCAGCAGGTCGGATACAGCAGGTATGTTTGTTTTAAAAAACTTATTTTCAGGTTCAGTAACTTTGAACATATTCAAACTTTTGCCTACTGGTTTGAATACCGTATGTTGCTAGGCCAGGTTTTAATATAGAAGCTTAAACAGTTTTTATTGACATGTAAAGGACTATTGTGTTTGATGTTTTCTGTTCTGTGCTTTGACAGGGACACATATTTTGAATCAGGCCAACAGCAGACTGACACTGATGATGGGTTCCTAATATTAAAGTCTGACTTCAACCCTACAGCACCCATAATGCATCAGCTCGTGCTCAGGTTAGTGAACTGGTGGAGATGAACTCAGATAAAGTTGTACATTTTGAATCAAAATGGACCTAATAACACATCAAATGTCTTCTTTTTTTTGCCAACTGCAGCAAAACCTGTCCCAACAACAGCGTGGTGACGTTGCATTGCACTGGTATGTTATTACTGTTTCTAATATACCGGTGCATAAGTCATACATGTAAAGGATGACATATACAAATATACATTTCTGAAACTAAAGCCTTTGAAGTTTTATTATAAATTATTGTATCTGTTATACTGATAGAATAAATAGCTGGTTCTGTGTGACCCCTGCAGCAGTGAATGTATCCTCTCTAACAGCTCTTTCCTCCTCAGACTGTGGGAGGGGGCTAAACTCCAGCAGGGCCTCGGGGGGGCAGCAGGCCTCTCCCTGGCAGGTCAGCCTGAGGGTGGGGGTGTCCCACCGCTGTGGAGGAGCCATCATCTCCCCCTACTGGATCCTCACTGCAGCACACTGTGTCACATGGTGAGGCCTTTTTATTCTTAAAGGAGCCCTATAGGCCTATTTTCAGGTCTGCTCTGATTGGTTAACTGGCCAGCATGTCACATGTCAACAACAAACATAAATGCAATTAGGTAAACAAGAAAAAAACGACCTAAATGTCTTCTTAAGTGCAGTATTGATGTTGTTTTTTGAATTCTGAAGCACTTAATGTTACCTTGTGTGTTTAAAAAGTGCTTTATAGATACAGTTTGATTTGAATCTCTGCTGTCCCTCCCCTCAAGGACCTCGGGTGCTGCAGAGTGGTTGGTGTATGCTGGAGTCGTGCATCTTTCAGACACTCTGTTCAACCCGGCTTACTCTGTGAGCCGCATCATAACCCACGAAGGCTTCAACAGCATCACCCGCGGCAACGACATCGCTCTGATGAGGCTCTCCAAACCCCTGCACATCACAGGTGCTTATAGGGAACTAACACTAGATGAACACACACAGGGGGGTACATGCAGTGCTGATCATTTACAGAAAGCTAATTGAATCACATTCAAATGTTTACTTCAATGAACTTGGAGATAAACTCCCTCTTGAGAGAACACAGGGATGTTAGCCTTTGCAGACCATTTACATGCACAAAGACCTATATGACACACTACATGTAAGGAAGACCCCCACAAGCATAACAGGGCCTCTTTAACTTATATCTGTGTCTATCATTTTATTTTGTGGAAACCAGGTGATAATGCATGCTGTGTTCAGGTTAATGCATGCTGTGTTCATATTTATGGATTAAAAGACTCATCAAAATGATTTTTAACATCAGAGATATCCTTTTTTCTCTCCTGTAGCCTCCAGTGATATCGGAGCTGTGTGCCTTCCAAACGTCGGTGTTTACGCCTCTGCTCCTGAGAAAGGCTGGATAACAGAATTTAGTCGCTTCGTAAACACAGGTGAGACATTTTGTACTTTTACAATTTAGAATTGCTACATTTACTTTTACTTGCTGCTTCCATTGTTGTGAGCTACCACTGGATGGCGCTAAAGTCTTTACTATTCCTCATTCTGCACTCACTGTCCTGTTGAAATGTGCATGGAAGAAGTTCCTAAATACATATTGTTTTCCTAAGTTATAGTAGCAATACAGTGCAGTACAGAAATACTCAGTTACACTCTGAATTTCCTGGTTGTTGAAATGTACTTTATAAATAAACGTACCTTGCCTTACAAGTAAATGTAATACGTTCAAATGTTGTAAGTAAATGTACTTATTTCTTACTTTTAAGAGGACACATTAAGCTTATTTTCAGGTTCATATTTGTATTTTTTGCCTCTGCTGCGACATGTCTCCATGCTTTAATGTTCAAAAAAGTCTTTACTATTGTTCTCCCAGTCTGCTCTGATTGGTTAGATCAGGGGTGTCAAACTCAAATACACAGTGGGCCAAAATTATAAAATGGGTACTAGTGGAGGGCCGGACTGGTTCAATGTTTATTGCAAAACTTATTGAAATGAACGTATTGCACATATTAAACCTGGAACTAACAAAGCTTAAATGATTTCCTATAAAAACAACATTAAACATTAAATAATCAGTTGCATTCATTTCTTATGGCTCTATCTGCAGCTTTTCCTCAGTCATTTCTTATGATCACATTTTTCCACAGGCCAACAACAGCTTCAACAAAACTATTTCCCTCAAAGAAAAAACAAACATGCCCTGTTGTCTCAAGAAAGAAAGTGCAGAAGGAAACATCCATTAAACTCATGTTGCTGCTCTGTGATGCTAGCTCAAGCAGATACTTGGCATCTCATCTTGGGTGCAAGGTCATCAATGTTTAGGCTCAGGCTCTGAGCTGAGGAGACCCTCAGGATGGAGTGAAGGTGTGTGTGCAATATACCGGCGGGCCAGATCTAATAGTAATTAGAAATTATCCTGCGGGCCGAAATTAAATCCACCAAGGGCCTGATTTGGCCCCCGGGCCTTGAGTTTAACACATGTGGTTTAGATGGTTAGCTGGCTCCGTTGTTATTGGTTGGAGATGTCCCTCATCCTATCACATGCAGTGTTCTGGAGCTCTAGCCAATAGAAGTGTGAGTGTTACTTAGTGATGTCAATAGTTTCCGGAAGTAAACAAAGGAATATAATGGAGGCGTTTCAGGCAGGTTGTGTGAGAGAGAAAATCCCTCTGGGGGGATTTTATCCTCTGCAGACCATTTACATGCACAGAAACCTATATAACACACAACAAGGAAGTGAAAACCCCCAGAAAGTAGAATATTTCCTCTCTAACGTCTCGTTTGCTCTGACAGCCGCGCCTCACCTGATGGAGGCTCAGGTTTCTCTTGTTGACGCTGCAAACTGTAACCGCTCCACCTCTCACAGCGGGAGGATAACTCCGGACATGTTCTGTGCCTCAGCGACAGCCGCAGGAATCAACATGTGCCACGTAAGAAAAACACACTTTCCTTTCTCATAGAGGAGTGGGAAATTAAATATATATGTTATAGTTTATATATTCATTTATATATTAATTATTATTAGAATTTTTACATTTTGTGTGGAAATACATTAATATTATTTTATTTATGTATTCTTAATTTAGTATTTTTCAGTATTCTAATTTATTCAGTATTTTTTATTGTATGTATTCTTTAGATGCTTAATGTATATACTGTATATATTCTCTACTGTGTATTTATATATTTCCTGTTTTTTTTCTTTTTTTTCTTGTATTTGTATTATATTTTTAACTTGTGTGTGTGATACCCGTTTACTTTCTGCTGCTGTGCCAAAACTATTTCCCAATTTGGGATGAATAAATGATATCACATTTTGTATCAATGAAGACACTAAGACGTTTCACAAAATGCAGTTTATTTGATTTGTACAGGAAGTCCCAGACGGTTGCAGTGTGATTGCCGCGGGGTTAATATGTTTAGGCGTTAGCTGTAAATACATTCTTTAAATAAACCCGAGTGATCCTGTGGAAATGTACTCCGAGCGAAGAAAAACAAACGCTCTTTAAAATCTCATATTTTCCGGCACAATTCAATTTTTCTTTCACAAATTGCACTTCCTGTTCTTCAAAGAGGCCGATGCATTTCCCATGCTCTTGGGTAACAAGCTTCGAGGCTCCGTCAAACAAGACGTGCATTATGTTGTGGTCATGGTAACAGCTTTAGAAAAATAGTTACACACGCACTCAAAACAAACCGCTCATACACTCAAATCAACAATGAATGTAAAGTCCGAGTGCTGAGGTGGCAGCTGACCATGATATCATGTTTCATTTATACTCCTGAGAAAGCCTTGGAAGACCTTTTAATGCTGAATAAAAAGCATTTCTGGAAGAGAGGTGGAAGAAGAACTGAGAACATGTTCTTAAAGAGGCTCTTTTAAGCTAAACGCTCACCTCTTTTCACCCTCTGTTTGAAACCAGAGCTCCGTCTGCTCTGATCGGTTAGCTGGCCGGCTCTGTTGTGATTGTTCAACCGCTTAGAGATGTCCCGCCCCTTAGCCTATCACGTACAATGTGTTGGAGCGCTATCAAATAGAAACACAAGTGTTACAGAGTGATGTCACTATAGTAGAATATCGTGTTCTAGCACTTATCTATAGTCTGGTTTATAAAAATATCACTTGTGTTTCGTCTCAGACTGACAGCGGTGGCCCTCTGGTGTCCCTGAAGGACGGAGTATGGTGGCTCATAGGGGACAATATTTGGGGAGAACACTGCAAAGAGCCGAACAGACCAGGAGTTTATGGCAACGTAACATACTTCCTGGACTGGATTTATCATCAGATGAAGGTAAAAAATATATATATATTTCTACAAATATCATCCATCTTCTCCCGCTTATCTGTGGTCGGGTCGCGGAGGTAGCAAACAACAACAAATATCAGATTGCACCAAATGTTCCATGTTCTGTTTGTCTAATCTACAGGGCTAATGTCTACACTTTGTATTCTCAATACAAGCAGAGTTTATATAATGTGTTACTAATCTTTATTGGGACTGTAAAGCAACTTTATGCCTACTGGAACTCATTTTTAAATATATTTTTTCCTCAACAGAAGCATCAAGATGGCTGATCACGGAACCAACGATGAACCATTTCAGATACATTTTTGTGCAGAGAAACTTTTTTTTAATCAATGTCTTAATATGTGTATCAGAAATATAACTTATTGCCTATATATTGCTGTTCTTTCATAATTTAATGCAGAATGTTTTTAGTCTATATGTAAGAAGCTCAAATTAACAATGTGTTCTTATCATTTCTTAAATGTATTTCTTTCTTCTATTTTGTCTTTAATTTACAGTTATTATGTTTGTTCCATTTTTATATATTTGTGAATTTTGAAGATTTCTTTTTTTGTGTAAATATTTTTGTGTCATGCTTTTCCGGTTATTACCCGTCCCCTTGTGTGTTATGAAGGTTTTTATGCATGTAAACGGTCTGCAGAGTCACAAACCCTCAAAGTACACTGTACACTTACACTGTAGGTACACCGCGTTTGGGGTTGCGGGGGCTTGTGGAGCCTCGCAGATGGGGGTGCTGCAGCCCCCTCAGCATCCCCTCCTTCCCGCGTCCATTCGCGATGTCTCGCTGTCTCGCAGACCCCACGCAGCAAGCTAGAAATTAACTCAGCTCACACTGTCCGCTCCTCGCAGCAGCGAGCCGCGCAACGTCCCGCCAACACGGCACCCAGACCCCGCGCAGCATTCTCATCGGTTTTCATTACTGGTGTCATTTTCTGGTTGGTAACAAACGCCATGGTAACACATTATTACTGATGTTCCGCTGTAACGGTGGTGATATTCTAGTAGACCTCAACAATGGAATTATGATCAGTAGAAATGGCCATGACACGGGACCTTTAAGATGTATGTGTTAGCCATTAAATGTAAAAACCACAAGATTTCTCTCACAAGTCGCATCAAACTTGTCCCCACTGTCTCCTAAAGGATGCTTTTGTTCTTGATTTTTCTCACACAAAGACATCTTTATTCATTTATTACATTACATTTTTGATTTGGTCACAAGTGTTTGCGGCACAAGCAGGATTTTGGCACCAAAGATATCACTTATAAATAAGCCAACATTCAAAGACAACTTTGAATTTTGAAAGACATTGAGATCTACTGTAGCATGCGTCATATTTACTCATTAAAGTATACGTATGACCTGTCACTAGTCTAGTGTAAAATGACACCTAATGTTTTATTGCTCACATCAGCACAGCTAATCGTAGTCCAATGAAGGAGTGTGTGTTTGTGTCATATTCAAAAATAATGTTGCCTCTAATTGTAGTGTTTGTATAAAATAGAAATGCAGTATAAATACCTACAGAAGTGTCTAAAAATTAACGATTTGGGATTACAATACAATCACATTTAAATAAACGTAGACAGAATTAGTAGTACAATTACATTAATAAATTGCATAACAGATCAAAAGATACTGATCTCTAGTTTCATTATACACTTTTGATTGACTTAAGAAACAAAGTGCATTTCAGCAGATGACGTCTCCAACAGCTGATTGTGTGTATCTGCAGCCGTTTCTCAATGTTGAGTACACCTGCTGCAGAGCCACTATTTCAAGTATACTACGTCATCGAGTGGCGCCGAATGCTGGGTCCTTCGGCGCCACTCGATGGCGTAGTATACTTGAAATAGTGGCTCTGCAGCAGGTGTACTCAACATTGAGAAACGGCCAGTGTGTCAGCAGAGAGACTCAAAGGCACTACAGGATCTGTAAACGTGTGACCAAATATTCTAATAACAGTGATCGTTTGAGCAGCTTTTCTCAACTCCAACACACACAGGCAGGCTTTCAATTTAACCTAACTTCAAAATAGAGTGGTCCGTATAGACGGAAAGGGGTCAGCATTTCACCACCTCCGCTTTAGTCAAAGTCGCAACCGCCGACAAAACAGCTGTTGCTAACAAGTGTCTAAATGAGACGACCAAACGTCATCATACCGAACATTAGCCGCCTTTAGCTTAGCGATGTGAAGTCATGTGACCGTACTGTAGTTCCTTTATTGCCTAATGTTAGCTTTTTACTTCAGAAATCACAAAGTAGAGTTAATATTTCTGCAAAATCCAAAGAAAAATCGAACTGCTTATTGTAGAGGGAGCCCTTTGCCATGCTAACTTCTTGGATGGTCTACAAAAAAAACCCAATTTCTTCACCACTTTATATAAGAAGGGACCAGAAGCATTCCTTCATTGATCACACACTGTAGTAAATCAGACTGAGAAGGCACATTGTTGCATTTAGACATTAACAAAACACTGTTTGCCAAGAGAGACAAAATCAGTAGTTATAAAATTGTTCAAAATGCATCAATCGTTGGTAAGCATCTTGTGATTGTCTGTGAGGAAGATGTCCTACATTTCCCAGAATACCTTTTGAGAGGTCTCAAGAAAAAAAAGCATGAGTTTGATTTTAGTGCTCTTTCAAACTGCACCCAAATTGAGTCTGTGTAGTTGCAATACTAATAATCAGTAAAAACTGTCCTGTAGCTACAACCGTTATGAACTTTTAAAGCTGCAGTCGCTGTAGAAATTGCATATTTTCTTTGTCACATATGACGTGTTGTGAGAACAAGAAAGAGGCACCATCAAAGAAAACATTTGAACCATGAAGACCACAACAGCTGTTTTTAGGCAATGTTTTTAAGGTAATGTTTTTGTGATGGATTTTCCCATCAGGGATCAGTTTGTCTGTGTGTACCTCCATGGGGTAAAACTGAAGAGTGCAGTTTAGTGTCAGTCAGGCTTTCGGCGGCGAGCGTCACAACTTTCTCCGCCTCCGTGGATTGTGTGTGTTGCTCGCTGCTCCTCGGCCCGTTGCCTCTCAGTCACTTGATGCGGTGTCGGACCAGCGAGGACTCGTCGGTGATCTCCCCGGAGCGCGCTCTGCAGCGGCAGGGCAGCACCAGCAGCAGCAGCAGCACCACCAGGATCACCGCGCACACCGCCATCAGGGCGTAGGAGATCATCCAGAGGAGGGGCTCCTTCTGAGGCCCCACGGAGCAGTTAGACGCCACGTCTGCTGCTGAGAAGGGCCCCGCGATCTCTGAGAGGGCCACCCCCCCGCTCACTGAGGAGGAACACAGGATAGGAAAGTGTTAAAGAGCCCCTATTCTTCTTTTGGGGGCGTTCCCTTTCCTGTAGTGTGTTCTCTAGGTTTGTGATGTAAATGGTTTGTAAATGCTTAAATCCCAAAGTTCCCTCAGAGGGAGTTTCTCTCCGAGGCACTCCTCCCAAAGTCTGTCATAAATGTTATCCAGTTGTAAGACTGTAATGATTTAAGTCTTTTACATTTTCATAGAAGCAAGCTGAGGACATTTGAGCACAACTCCAACCCCTTTGAAACATCAGTTGCATGAGCCGTATCTAAAATTTTTTATGTGAAACTGCTTTATTCAGTGTTTTCAAACTCCCATGCTTCTTCCTGATGCCCCCAGACACTGACTATTGCACTATATAATTAGTACAATTTCAGTCCTAAATATAGTTAAACAAATGTATCTCAAACATGTGCATACTGCATACATATCGTTTTTTGTAAAACTAAATGAATAATCGCTCTCATGATATTTGTGGTAGCTTTTTCATTTAAGGGTATTTGTTTTACTCAAAGGCAACTCATTAACATTTGAGGATGAGAAGAACAATTATTTTCTTTTGAGATTTAACCAGCCAGTACAGAAATGAAAGCTGGCAACCCTCCTGTCACAAGCCTGCATCCTTCAGTCTGTTTGCTTAATACAGAACAGAAGTGATCTTTGTACTTTAAGAAAAGAGAGGAAAGCCTCGCCCAAGCTCATATTTACATAGAAACAGAGGAAAGCTGCTAAGGTTTAACATTTACTCGATTAACAGGATATACTCAGGGTTATGATCAGTGAACCTGCGAGTACTGGTAAATAATACATCCTACTTCTCCATAAGTAACCAGTTGAACAAGGCACTTCACAGCAAGACTGTAAAGTGTGGGAAGTTAAAGAGGACATATTATGGTCATTTTCCATAATCCACAATCTGTAATACTTCATGGAGAAATACCCTCTTGTTGGCAGATTACCATTCTAACCATATTTTGATATACACAATAACCAATTAGTTAATTTACAGTTTTGGGAATCATTAAATGATCTGTTTTCCAGACCCTTTATCTCTCATCAACAGTCGTCTCATGTACCCTCACCTGCACAGTTACTGAGAGCGAAGCCCACTCTCCGCTGGGCTCGGTCAAACACCACGTAGAAGCCCTCCATAACGGTGGCACCGATCACCAGGCCATTGGCTGACGACGACAGTCCGAAACGAAAGCAGTCCAACGTGCCGTCCACGTCTGTGATTGGCTGGATGTACAGCTGCGAGACGACAGAGGAGAATGAGTACCGAAGAAGAGGGTTTGTGTCCCTCGGGGTGACGGGATGTTGTGTTCATCCAGGTACCTGAGGCAGGATGGTGATGCGGAAGGACTGGCTGGTGTTCGTGGCCCTCAGGTAGATGGATAGTTTGGGGAAAAACCTCCAGGGCGTCTCTCCCTTCAACCAGCACGCATACTTTCTGCCATCCCAGAACCCTGATGAAAAGTCCTGGATCTGAACCAAAGAGAAACAACACGGGAACAGAGGGAGACAGAAGGTCAGCTCAGCAACAACACAGGCTTTCTGTTTCCTTTCATTTACCCACTTGGGATTCATCTGCAAGGTCCATTAATTAAAATGTTGCTTCAAGCTTCCAATGAACCTTGGGCTCTGTTTGTGTGCAGCTACAAAAAGGAGAAATATCTGAAAAGCAGCTGGAGGAGGAAAAACAACAGGCATACACACACATATTTTTTACAGCGGGAAAACGTGTGATCCTTCCCCTCAAAGCTTCTGCGTCCTTGAGCGCTGAGCGTGAGCTATCCTCCACTGCATCGCTTCCCTCTGACAACACGTTTCATCCCTTACCAGAGAGGTGCGTGTGATGGCGTCTACCACCGCGTTGAAGACGTTGACAGGAAGACGGAGCAGTGTCGTCCCGCTGTCGACTATAGCTTTGTCCGTGTTGTACTGAAAGAGACGGAGCAGTGCAGTGTAAGAGCAGTTCAGTTCAACCGGCTCCTGAGGGGGAGGTTATCACAGAGTAACCCTCCAAACCATGGTTACTCTTGATACAATCGACTTGTCTGCTTTAAGGAATGCATTAGTTTGAACTGTACCTCTCTGCAGTCCAGGTCCAGATTCTGGTCGCCCACCTCCAGCTTCAAAACCTCCACCTGATAGTACCACTCCTCTACGATGGGGGTGTACCACACGGACCCCTGATACAGAGCCGGCTCAGCCCCGCCTATGATCTGAGGAAGAACAAAATATGCGTCAAAACCATAGGATATAAAGAAAAGTCGGTGCTATTGATGTGAGTCTGTCTGTCAGAACAAGCAGCACGTATGCATTTACATTTTAGGACAGGAATATAGGCTCCCGATCACCAACGTGAAACAGAATGGTTGTCACGGTAACAACGGTTGCCCTCCTCTCCACTCGTGTTTTTAGACATAAATCTAAATAAGTATTATTAAGTGTATATAATCCCTCTACAGTTTAAGAGAATTCATAAACCCAAGCTCCCTGCCATGTGATCCATCTGCCTGAGTCAGTGGGTCACCTGCTGGAGTATTACAGTGACAGACCTGCTCTCAGCAGGATGCTATCTTAGCTTAATTAGCTCTACTCTAACTACACCGGGCCTGCAGGAGAGGAACCACACTGAGGAGGACAGCAGCTTTTATGTTTTAGAGATCTAACAAAAGGTGTTTCTTAAACCAAATGGACGTGCTTGTCCTTCACTGCGAATGCGACCCAGGTATCCACCAACTTGCTTTTTAAACTAATGCACCAGCAGCACTAACGAGGGTATGGCCCATTTGAAGTGAGTAATGAGTATATGTATGCATTTTTCTTGTTGGTCCGAGTTTGTATCTTGATGGTTAACTGCACTTATTGTGAGTTGCCATGTATGCTGTTGTGCAATTTTAAGATACCTTATATTCTGCTGGTTAGATTTACCTTTACTAATGCAAAAACATTTCTTCTTTATTTTTACATTTTGCATTAATAATCTCAATCACCATAATACTTAGTAACTTTAAAATGATGTAGTGAAGTTTACTTCCAATATGATGTTCCACAGACTGTTTGGGTCAGACGTTTGTTCTTTGAGCAAACTGTACAGTCATACCCAGCCCCTCCTGACTACTCACAAGACTGCCTCCTATGGGGTCCGCTGTGCTGCTGGCTGACAGCCCAGCACCGCACATCTGGAGGGAGAAGATGTCTGGGATTCCCAGCTGCTGCACCAAGGAGTCGAAGAAAGGCTCCACGGACGAGTCAGGCTAGATGAGAGACAGTGTGAAATAATTAACTCATTTTATAAGATGTTACATTTTCCCTTGAAACCAGAGCCAAGTCTGCTCTCTCTCTCGGTTGCGATTGGTTAACTGCTTAAGTATGTCCCTAAGCCTATCACCTGCAACGTGTTGGAGCGCTAGCTAATCGAAGTTTTGATTTAAACGATATTCTGACCACATGTGTACGATGGTGTGAGGATGCTCTCCCTGCTGTTAGGTTTTCATGTCAGTGTTGTGTTATCATGTCATGACCAGACGTCTCAGGAAGTTTAACCTGAGGAGACGGCAGCAGCACCAAGTGATCAGCGTGCGTTTATCTGCCCAGCGGTCACTGGCATTTGGTCCTAAAAGTCGCTGTAGTCGGCACAGAATGAAAGAATGCATTGTGCCGGTTTACGTCATTACAGTCTCTTCAACACTAAATATCCAAAGCACACGCTGGGCAAAGCAACTTAAACTGGAAATCTATGTTAAAGAAAAAAATGTAATTAATACGCCTTGCAGCTGAAAATCATAAACACAAAACTGTTTCTGTTGTCATGTGAAAGGTCCGTGACTACACCTGGATAAGATCTCAGTTTAAAAAAGTTATTCATGTTTAGCAGACATGTGTGACAGCAGGAAGTCATGACATAATTCAGAATTCACTTAAAAAAACAGATTTTATCGAATCACTTTTTGTTATGCTCTCTGTGTGCTCACTCTTAAGTTTTCAATGTGTCTGTTACTTCTGCAAATAGACAAAATGTAGTAGAATAAACCTTACATGCTTTTTTTTGATGGTTTGACCGGTGCATCTGCAAAGGACTCTTACCGGGATGAATTTATACCGTCATTGTTGATCGTAAATCACTTTTGATCAAAGTATCAGCTACTCTACATTTTAAAATCTCTTACCCGTGCCAGCATGGGGTAAGCCAGACCCAGGATGCCCTGCCAGTTGATCCCGGGGAGGAAGAAGCCTTCGGAGGACAGGATGGCAGCGATGTTGATGATGAAGGTCCCGTTGGGGCCGTTGGGGATAGAGACGCGGTCGATGCCCAGTTCACCTTCCCAGTTTCCCTGCGTGTATCTGACACCCACGGTCCGGCCGACTGACTGGTATGTACTGGAGCTGAATACAGGGGCAGACATGAGAATAGTTATAAAGGCCTGTGGTAGGGAGCGAGAACGCTACATTTGACGTTTATCTTACATAATACACTTGCCTTACAGTAAAGTGATATCATTTTCTGAACCAAACAGACTGTTCTAGCTAGCATTTATTTAATAATAAACAGATTTATTTATTTTAAACCTGTGTCCTTTCCACTGCTCGCACTAACTCAAGTTGATGACATGATATACAATATAGAGCACCGGAAAAATAATAAACCAAATAAATGTAATAATGAATCTATATCTCCCGTCCCCATAGCAATACCATGTAACAATGTGTATGGAAATGCTACGGTGAAGATCATACAAGGTATACAAATAACTCAATTCAATATTGTGTGTGAGATATATCCAAAAGTGTGTGTGACTCACAGTGCAGTGTTGAAGTAGTGAGTAATGAATGGGTGTGAAGCTGCAGCCACGGCGAAGTTACTGCTGCCCGTATCCACCAGGATGTTCACCTGAAAAACACACAGAGTTATTGTTAACAGGGATCTGACTCCAACCCCACCCTCGCTTACACAGCTCCTCGTGAGACACAGGGTAAAGATAACAGCAGTTAGACATATTAATAGGAACACTTTAAGCTTTTAAAATGCCACTGAGATGGTCAGATGGGGAGGACATTAAGAACATTCACAGTAAATAAACTTATAAGGCAAGTCAACTGGAAATATTGAGGAGAGGAAAAATAATAAAGACACACAATGAAGACTATCAAACGTCCACAGCGGTGCTAACGTGTTTGCTAAATAAACATCAGGTGCAAAAGAAAACACTGACAGTAGTATTGCATATTTGTATAGAGATTGCAGTGTTACACAAAGTGCAGACATGACTATGAACCTCTGATATAATTGCTCTCTAATGTGTGATCTATGAGACAAATGGGCCTGCCTCTGGTTACTGACATGCCTTTATGACCTCTCCAGCCTCCTGGTGTGTGCCATGCGCACAGTGGGGACCAGCTAACAGCAGTTGGGATAATGTTGCCCGCAGGCATTAAATAAATGAGCAGGAACTAATTAGCTTGCAGACTTCTGTCACCTCTTCTTCTGAGCAGGGCCACATTTACACTCACATTCCTCACCATGACGGGGTCATAAAGCTAATGCTCCGTAGCCGACTGATGACTCAACAACAAAGACGTCTATACTGTGGCTCTTCAGTAATGTCACATGACACATTCTATGGATGTACATAAAAAAACGCCCAAAAAAAAGCATTCATTCCCAAAATGTTCCCGCTACAGTCAATCTGTCATGGTGATCTGCCTCTTTGGCTCACATTGTTTTAGAAAGAACAGAACAGCAGGCAGGAAGTTGTTTATTTAAAACTTTGAAGTGTTTGACAAGCAAGGAACAAGGAATTCCAACAATTGAATGAAGACTTCCTCAAGTTAAGTTGCTTGAGGCTATCACATTCAAACCATGTCTTATTAGAGCCTGCTCATCTTTACACTGCACTAAATACCATGTCTGATGCTTTTATCCAAAGCAACTTGAAGGAAATGCAATCCAATCAGAACAGCAAGAACGAATCAGTCAAACCATTTTAAGTGCTATGGCATTAGCTTTAACACTAGAACCGCCAAGGGTCGCTGCATACCTAAAACCGCCAACTACACAAAATGTACCCGTTAATTAGAATGCATTGATTTTCAAGGTACAATCTTCTTTTATTTATCATACTAGAACACAGGGTTAACAGTGAGTTTTGATCGCAGACTGATGAAACTTATACCAATAGAATCTGTGGACTCTCAGCTTTTATATGATATCTAGTGTGAAGATAGCATGAAGTATAAAATATCAGTAAAAGTGCCTCTATCTATCTATCTATCTATCTATCTATCTATCTATAACTACATTGTTTCCCCTAGGTTTACTGCTTTGGGGGGGT
Organism: Notothenia rossii; assembly: GCF_949606895.1. Taxonomy (NCBI): domain Eukaryota; kingdom Metazoa; phylum Chordata; class Actinopteri; order Perciformes; family Nototheniidae; genus Notothenia; species Notothenia rossii. The sequence continues at coordinate 85,890,773 of NC_136902.1, read as the reverse complement.
GCTGCCTGAGCGGGGGGGGCTCACAACTTAAAATGAAAGCGTTTAGTTTATTTAATAAAAGAGCACATGTTCAATGTGAAAAGTGACAGTAGATATAGATTAGTTGCAATTTGGTGCTGTATATATTAATTAAAACAAAATTAATAAAAAAGAGAACATCTGAATTTTTTTTTAAACACCTTGAATTTCAGGGGGGGCGCGGGGCTCCGTTGGCGGGGCGCAGTGCCCCTCCAAGACAATGGTAGGGGAAACACTGAACTATCTATCTATCTATCTATCTATCTATCTATCTCTCTCTATCTCTATAAGGAACCACAGTAAACAACAGGCATTGCTATAGCAACACGTCTTGTTGTTTATGTTATCGTGCGAGATCAATGGCGCGAGAATCACTGCATTTTCTATAAGGTAAATATTACCCGCTGGCGCTGATGGGTATAAATGGCCATTTATTTGGCAATTTTTTTAATCTGACTTGATATTGACAATTTTTAACAACAGAGGGTGCTACACAACACACTTTCAGGAAAAGTCACAGACTGGGAGACTTGAATATTTAATTGAAAAAAAAGTTACATACAATCAAGACACAGCTGCGGGTAAAATGTACCCGTTGGCGGTTCCTGTGTTAAAAGAGCATCTTTGGAGCAGATACTTGCAGAGGCCCTATGCTTTCTTGGGTGTTTTCTTCCCTGTAGTGTGTTATAGGTTTTAGTGCATGTAAATGGTCTGCAAAGGCTAAAATCCCTGTGTTCCCTCCAGAGGGAGTTTCTCTCCCACACACTCACCCCCCCTGCCTGAAAAAGCCTCCATTGCACTCCTTTATTTACTTTCGGAACATATTGAAATCACTATATAACACTCACGCTTCTATTGGCTAGCGCTCCAACACATCGTACGTGATAGGCTAAGGGGCGGGACATCTCTAAGCGGTCGATTAATCACAACAGAGCTGGCCAGCTAGCCAATGAGAGCAGACTGGGCTCTGGTTTCAGACAGAGGGTGAAAAGAGGTGCTGCTGCACAGGCAGTATGAGAAAAATAAAGAGCTTTTTGAACATTGAAGCATGGAGACATGTCCCAGTACACCAAATTGGTATGTTAGTGTATGTAAGAATAAAGGTTAACCTTAATCTTAAATTGCTTTAGATAAACTTGTAAGCTAAATTTAATGTTTTTGTGACTTTTATCTCCATGGTGCAGTTATGCAATTATTAAAATGTTTAGATTATCTGAAGGCCCGATATCAATGTGGAACCTCGAAAGTAGCACACATAATTCCTTGTAACCCACTGCCACTTTGATACTCAGGTGTGCATGAAGTCATTATAACACAACAAGGTAAACAGTAATTATCAACAATGTGGCATCAAGTTGGGCACAGGAAGCCTCAGTTGGCCGGTCTTTGGGAGTCAGGCTTATCAGTTCATCCTCCTTGGCCGGGCGCGAGGCCCATCACTGTGACTGTGCCATGGAAACCCTGCAGATGGCATCCCTCCAATCACACCAGGGCTGAACCGGACAAACAGGCCAGATACTGGAACCTTGCGGTGAGGGAGGGGAAGCAGGAGCATTTCCTTATCCCCACACATCTATCTTTTCTATTCTTCTCCTATCCTCCCTCAGCTCGGCTACTGAGCCTCGGGCAAATCCCCACCCCCGCTGCAGATGAGCGCTCGCTGTTTAATTGGTAGAGGCTCCATGGCGGCATTGTGCATCTGCTACCTGTTTGTACCAATTAGCAGATGTGAGGCTCTCCATTCGACACCTCAGCCTGGCTGTGCCACACGCTAACAGATGTCGCAATTACAGGCTCATTTGAATAGAGCCTCATTTAACACCGCGGCCCTGTTATCACATCATCATTTAGATGGAATAATATTGAGAGAATAACTCAATAGAATTGAGTTACAGGACATTTTGGCACGGTATAACCAAATCCAACCAAAGTGAAGTGAGCTCTGCTGGCATGAATAACTGATGAGGAAGAACGATCTGGAAAAGATATCTAACTGCGGTTGTTTCGATTGATTTTAAAGTTGCGGTATGATTCACAATATATGAGGGAATGACCATTTTTACACCAGTGTTATTATTTTCATTGAAACAAAATATTAAAATGATTATGTGGTGATTGTTTGCCAGTCTCTACCACACACAATTATTATTTTTGTCTATACGATTTGTATGCTGGGAAATCCCTTCCTCATCCAGAGTGCTATTTTCACACATATCTCGCCCTTTAAGAAATATCCCGTTTTCTGTGATGCGAACATTGATCTGGTCCATATTGAGATTTCAATGATATTCTAAATAATTGTTCAACACTTTAAACTGATATGAACGTTTCACTCTAACTATGCACATGACTATAAAGCTGGAAAATATGAGGAGGAATATCCAAAGGTGAAAACATTTACTTCATCCATTCTTTAAATGATAACTCCAATACATTGTGATGTATAGCTCATAGCATTTCCTCCGTGACAGAATGACATCACAACGCAAAACTTGTGCTTCTATTGGCTAGCGTTGCAACACATTGTACGTGACAGGCTAAGGGGCGGGACATCTCTAAGCATTAAAACATGGAAACATGTCATAAAATACTGATGTGAACCTGAAAATATGCGCACGACATCAAAGCATTTTTTCATGCTATGACAAGTAAAAAAACTACAACGAATGTGTTAATAATGTTCTTTTGATGTACTTATTTTGTAACTTAAGATTTGAGTTGCTAAATAAAATGGGATTTGTTTGAGTAAGTTAGTAGCATTATCATGATTTGATCATTTCATGTACTGGGGATTAATCATGAAAGAGTCCAATTATAATACATGTGCTGTTATTTATCTGTTTACTGTTGATAGCTATTAAGAAGCCACACATGTGCCCGCTTAAAGGCCATAGTTTAAAGTTAATCGTATTCACACTTTTAATGCTGTCTGAGCATTATCAACAGGAATTCAATTTGGCTTTGAACAGATTATAGTTTGGCGAATTTCCTCTTATAATAAGAAACCGTTTAAACAGTGTTGTTTGATCAGAACAGCAGATATTAGGGCATTGTTTCCAAAGTACAACTAAAGGTTGGTTGTATGGAAACTTTGCTTCTGCATTATCCTCTTAGACTAGATTGACACATGGCAGGCACCACCGATAAGCCTCTGAGAGCCTGAGAAACTGAGCACCCAACGTCTTAGGCACTGTGATCTGTTTAACCTGAGAAGAAGAGAAGCCATTAATGAGATAATTCACCTTTGGCTTAATCTCCTTTTTAAACACATCTTCTAACAACATGCAGCTTTAAACCTACAACACCCTGAAGTGTCATGTATTTTTAATACCGACGGGAAAATCCCTCTGCCGACTCTTCCGGGACCATTTAGTCCTTCTTAATCATTAATATGATCTTGTTAGGCATCTTACATAACACGCAGAATAAATTGTAAATTAATAGATGGCTTTAAGGAAAGCAAACATGAAACCAGGACTAATCATTCTTCCTCACTGTTTAGCTCTGCATTTACAGACACATTGGATTTAATTGCCTGCCTATACACAACAGATTCAAATGAGCTCATTAACTAACTTGGTTACATTTTAATTGGGGTAGAAATGTTAAAGTGCACTGTCACTCACTGAATAGTAAATATATTTAAAAAAGCACATGTGCAATCACAAGAACGTAGGATTCAACTATGCCTGGATCAGGGCTGTTTTGCACAACTGTGGAGCTCTTTGCTCCCTGGGAGCCTCATAATCCCGTCAGCTGCCTGCTTAGAAACAGAGGTCCTCACAGGCAGCATCATGTGAGTGCATGTGAGCTGGCTTTAGTCTACCTACAGACCCCAGGGCTGTAAAGTCCAGCTGCAGCAGCCCACAGCCATGTTTCCAGGAAGGCCTCCAAATAATCAACTGATTTTATTTATTTAAGTGTTAGACAAATTGTATAATCTTCCCATGACCCAAGTCCTTGTTCTAATATGTGGGTCATATCAAACAGCCATTTAATAGGCCTTGAAATTAAATATCAAAAATGGCCTGAATAGGAAGCCCTGGGGTGAAACAGACACACTCAGCCCCTTCAAACGGTCACATGGTGGACGGCCCCCGTTCACACACAGCGGACAGAACATGCCAGACAAGGGGCACTTATATTGTATTATACTGCAGGGTAAAAATACTCTGTTAGAAGTGAAAGTCCTGCATTAAAAATGTTACTTAAGTAAAGATATTAGCAAGATAAATATACTTAAGTGCCAAGTTTAAAAGCACTCATTATCAAAAGTGGCCATTTTGGGAATACTATGTATGTGTGTGATGCATTAATATGTTAATCATCAACTGGTCAAGGATTTCATAACTTTTACAACTATGTATATGCCAGGTATCTCCAGCTATAATACATCATGATGTTTTAGTTGATTTAATGTTTGTATTCATAATATGAACCTTGTCCAGTCTCTAATCCTGTAAACAATAAATGTAGTGAGTAAAAAGAAATGTAGTGGAGAAAAAATATACAAAAGTAGCATAAAATGGAAATACTGAGGTCAAGTGCATGTACCTCAAAAATGTACTTAAGTAAATTGAGTTAATTTACTTATAATATACTTAAAGAACCAGAAGTAACTCATTTAGCTGATTGGCTCATTTCAGAATCATATTTGTTTTGATTATAATGTATTGATGTATTAATCAAAGCTGGTAAAGGTGGAACACATTTCAATTATTGTATTTACTGCTGGGTAGCATATGTATTTACTCCATGTGTAACTAAAGTCTTATTTTAGTGTTGATCATATTGTTTATCATTGATCCATATCCACAAAGTACCTACAACACATCAATGCATCAACACATATATGAGATATGATTCTGAAATGGGCCAATCTGCATAATGAGTACTTTAAGTATATTTCGATGCCAATACTTTTGTACTTTTACTTAAGTAACATTTTGAATGCAGGACTTTTACTTGTAACAGAAAATTCCTACACTAAAAGTAGAAAAGTATTAGCAATAGAATATACTTAAAGAACCAGAAGTAATGGGCCAATCTGCATAGTTAGATGACAATACTTTTGTAATTTTACTTGAGTAACATTTTGAATGCAGGACTTTTACTTGTAACAAAGAGAATTCCTACACTCTGGTACTTCTATCTACTTTTACTCAAGTACAAGATCTTTAACCTAAGAATAAGATCTGAGTACTTCTTCCTCCACTGGTGATAACATTACCTTTTGCCCAGGAGTACCTAGAGCCATCTCGATGTAGTAGCCTCTCCCAGAGTCTCCCTGCAGGTTGTCCACCATGTCCAAGAAGTCCACGGTGCCGCTGGGGTCCGAGGCCAGCGAGAGGCCGGTCCCATCGGTCCCATCGACCGTCAACACCACCCTGCGACTCAGCTCCGAGGACACGTTCAACTTCCCCGGGTAAATCTTCAGCGGTATCGTGAAGTAACACTTGGACACGCCGAAGTACAAACTAAAAGCTAATATGGAGATAAAAGTAGAGTATGCCATGGTGGTGTTGTTAATATTAAGTTGATAACGGGCATAAGAGAAGACTCCTTGTTTAAAGTTTGCTCCTCAGTTTGGCCATCATGGAAACGCCTCCACTGTGGTGACCGACATCCTGAAAACGCTGACTCTACGCCGTCAAGAAGAAGGGAAACACTCAGACATGTTAACAGTTTTACTATTTGACTGTCACTGTTTGACTGCAGTCGATAAACTTATTCTCCGTGATGTTTCGCCCATGGTTTCGCCTCCATAAATGTCACTCCTCCTCCAACTGTGTCAAGCTGTCTAAAACTGAAAACACCACTTTCGGTTGTTTACACTTTCAAAGTAGGATAGATCCTAACGGTCTTAACGGAAACATTAACGAACGCTTTGAAATGAAGAGCAAAGGAGAAACACGATTTATATTGTAGGCTATATTAATATACATCTTCGAAAAACATGAGTATTTCCATGTTATGCTACTTTGTACTTCCACTTCACTAAATTGTAGTACAATATTTTTGTATTGTGTAGAGTCTTTTATTTTGAAGGCACAGTGGCGTAGACGCTCTTGTTTTCACAATTTCCGGTTGTAAATTAACTGCTATTTAACTGCCGTATAGGTGAGCAACTTCCCACCATAGTAACTTAAATTGATGTAAATACGCCGGTAAGGTAAGTTTTTTCACTATCGGATATGTGTGTTTCACTTATTAACAGTGTTTCCACAATTAGACATTGTTCCACTGCCTTTTGCATCGCTTAATGTGTCCTTGTTTACAGTAAATCCAATGTTCCACACTTTGGTTCTCTTGATATGGTAGACTACTCTAGTCATTTTACTTACAACCACACTCAAATGTTACATCAGCACAAGCTATTTAAAACTTTATAATTCAGTTGAATAGTTTTGCTGAGCATTTTGTAGTACTTGTTGCCTACATGCCTTCCAGGCCAAGTACAAATCAGGTGTTGCTGATAATAAGTCCATGCATTTGTAAACATGTGCATATTCTTGTAGATATGTATGCTTTTTCAAGTTTTTTTCTATAATTTTAGAGAAAATCCCCATAGACCAATAATTAACTTGTTTTCCACAGAGAGCTCAAATGCTAATGAGATTTCAAAATGCTCAGTATATTGCATACCGATTAATATAAGCCTGTTATGATTATATCTACAGTTTGTATTATGAGCAAGGCAATAAAATCAATTCCAATCCACACAATTCAGTATATATATAATTATATATAAACACTACCTGTACTGTATACCATGACTCAAAATTCTCAGATAAGTCCACATGTTCACATAAGCTCATTATGGCATGCACAGTTATACAATATAATGAAAAAGGCCTGATATAGTAGTGTTGTAAGACCCCATTATACACCCATTGCATGCATAACTTTAGTCATCCAGAAATAATGGCCCTCAGCATCACACAGCAATCACATGCATTTCCTTCATGCTTCTGTCAATGATCATGTTATGTCCACTACAATATGATTATGACAAGTTAATCCAGCTCTAGTATAGATTGGGGTCTTCTTCCTCTTTCTCTGCACTGTCAATGCAAATTGGACTTTTCCTGAAACATCCAAAACCCTGACTTGGAAAATTAAATGCATTCTCTTTTCTACACCCGTAACTTGCAGAGTTTCCTCCAGAAAAACTGTAAAAATGTATCTCAACCTGGGTAGCTGCCAAAAGTGTACATTTTGACGGGGGCCATATGTATACCCAATCAGTGTTGATGGTAAATGTATTTGATTAAAAGCGATAAATTCCTCAGTGTGTTCTATATTGACAGAGAAAGCTGAGGTTGCAGCTGCAAAATCGTTTATATTTCCTGCATCCATCTAATTCATTTGAAGTGACAGTGACGTAGAAAAGCAGAACTAGGCGGATTCAGCTTGGATTTCTAGTCCTGGATGTTACTTGAAAGTTAAATAAACGATTGGATTATACGGTGCCACTTTACAATAAGACTACCCTTAGTCGAATAGTTTGTCATTCATTTATTAATTAGGTTGTGAACACCTTATTTATCATTAATAAGCTTTTATAAGACATGAGATAAACAGGGCAACTGCTTACTTCTTCTTCTTCGTCAGCCAGCATCCTTGGTATCTGTTGTTCACTGAGTTGATTCTCGCTAAGTAGCCACTATAAGGCTTAGTCATCTTGCCAAATAGTGAGCCTGTGTTGATGTATGACAACTATGTTAGAACTGGTTTATAAATGGCTCTTAATGATTAATAAAATGTCATACGGATCATAAAGTCAATAACGTTGTTGTTATTAGCATCTGGTTAGCTAGCTATGCTAACGAATATAAGAAGCTTTTTCTACAACCAGTGAGGTAAAGGTACATCTTTATATGATCATTATAGTTATAAAAAAATAAGAAAATAAAGTAAATAAAAGTTGTTATTAATAAACAAGAATACAGTTTGAAAGGGGAGTGATTTGTAAAATATCCATAAAGAAAAATAAATCTGCTTCCAGTTCTGTTTCATATGGGTGTTGAGAGATGTATCCATAGAGCTCCTAATGTTGCTCTCAAAGTGCACCAGATTGATGCTTTTAACTTCAATATTTAAACAAAAATCTTCCCGGACCCCCCTAGAGGAGGTTAGGTCCCCCCCCACTTAAATCATGTTCACATGTATGGGAAACTAAATGCATTTGCACACATCTTGTGTCCATCTCTTTCTGTTTGGGTGGTCATGCCACACCGTGCACGTGCATGCATGCACGAGTCATGGTAAGATATCTGGATTAAGAGGTTGCTTTTTCGTGCAAAAGGATTAAAAAGCATGATATATTGTGCAATTTATATACAACAACTTCAAAGGGAAACTGATGCAAGGCAAATTAGAATTATCCACTTGGCTAATTTAGAGCCTCCATCTAAATAATATTAAAGGGGCCCTTATCCTTTCTGGGTTATCCTCTTCCTGTAGTGCGTTATATAGTTCTAGGTGCATGTTAATGGTCTGCACCCTAACCCCACCACTGAGGGGCAGTATACATGTCTGGATCCTGTTTAGGTACAGTTTGGGCCTTTTGCACATGTGTGCCCACTGACAATTGTCTCATAATCCGCCCTTGGGACATCAGTCCGGTCAAAGGATACTTGACTACTGAGCCTAACAACTTTTCTGGCAGAAACTCTGCAGTGTTAAGGCAAGATCAATGTCATAGGCCTTCTCCATGCTGCCTGCTTCACACAGAGACACCCTCTGTCTGGCTGTGGATTCCTCATGAGTCCACAGTTACACTGTCACATGTTCGCCCCTCTCCCTCTCTGCCTCTCTCTCTCATTGAAGCTGATCACTATAGTTACAGGAACCTGAATATTATGAGGCAAGACTGTGACCACAAAAGATCATCTTTCCGGTGTGTTGCGTGTCATGCACTGGGTCTTGTGAATGACCCATTTAAGCACAATTCCTGTTTCTTCCTCCCTGTGACTTTGAGATACTTCCTCAGCCGTAGAGTTGAAAAACAGAAGGAATGCATTGTTCACTTCACAAGTGATTCCAGTGATTGATAATGCGTGTTATAGGCAGATTTGGGAGGGTTACTTTAAAACTGTAATCCGTTACAATCACTATTTACCTTGGAAATGTAATCAGAAACCTAATCTGAGTATCAACATATTAGATTAATGTAACCTGGATAACCTCAATATTAAATGCATTGCAAATACATATATAGTTTAGATTCACACTAGCCTACAGAACAGTACAGCTTGCAAAGAAGAAATACAATCTGATCCTTTTACAACAAACACTATGCTCATTATAGTTTTTACTAAATTGCAATCATGCCATTTATGTAATGTATTACTCCACGAGCCTGCACTGCTTTAATCTACCTTTGTCATTGGTTATATTTTAATAATGTGCCTCTCTGTATGTCTTAATGTAGCTTGCTCCTGCAGTCCCTCTGCTGGCCACAACAAGGCGCTCCACACCATTCCTCCATCTTTAATCCAATTTGAGGCTGTTGTAGCATCTTGTGTGTGTGTGTGTGTGTGTGTGTGTGTGTGTGTGTGTGTGTGTGTGTGTGTGTGTGTGTGTGTGTGTGTGTGTGTGTGTGTGTGTGTGTGTGTGTGTGTGTGTGTGTGTGTGTGTGTGTGTGTGTGTGTGTGTGTGTGTGTGTGTGTGTGTGTGTGTGTGTGTGTGTGTGTGTGTGTGTGTGTGTAAATTAGGCAGCTTAGTAGAGCCAGTGGTCCTACATTTGGCAGTGCAAATCTCCTTTACTGGGACATTGGTACTTAATCCTCACAGCTCTGATCATTACAGCTGATGAGAGAGAAGAGCTTAAAAATATGAATGAGATAGTTTACAGGTGTGATTAGGTTGAGATGTTGTTCTGTTGTTAAAGGGGCCCTATAATTGTGTGCCTCTACTGTGACATGTTAAATGCTTTAATGTTCAAAAATGTTAGCTAGCAAATGGAAGCACGAGTTTTACAGAGTGATGTCACTATGTTCAGGAAGTAAACGAAGGAGTCCAATCAGAATCAGAATCAGAATCAGAATCAGTCAATCAATGGAGGTGTTTCAGGCAGAAACGCCTCACACTGAAGGGAACACAGGGATTTTAGTCTTTGCAGACCATTTACATGCACTAAAACCTATGGCTAAAAGCTATGAACACACTACAGGAAAGGGAAAACCCCCAAAAGCTGAATAGGGTCTCTTTAAAAGTTCTACAAGAAATGAATAGTGTATATTAACATTTTAAATTGTATAACATAACATGGAGGAATTCATTTTTCTGTTCAGTCAAATATTATGTTTACAGGAGAAAGAGTGCATTAAGAAGTCTTGAATAAGCTTTATTGCCTGTTGTGACCGCAGCTCTCTGTCCCACATAGTTGTGATAATCAGCCCCACAGACAGCCCCAATCACTGTAAGTCTATAGGCTAATGCTGATCAGAGATTTGCTGAATTCCCCTGTGTTATTAGATGCAGTGTAATTGCAGCGCAGGCATGATAAAGCTGGATGAGCGGCAAATGAGGATTACAGACGGGGAAGGTCATAATGAGCAGGCCGGCCACATGTTTCTAAGGCAAATCTCATTTGGATATCCAGTCTACCATGCTGCTTTATTAGCAGGGCGGCTAGGGTCAATTAGCTTTTAGCTTCAAATATTAAAACTGGCATAATGTGGCTTGCTTTATTAATTGATTTAGACTGAGATGAAGATTTTTTTTTCCACATGTACTGTAATAGATTGTTTAAGTTTATTTGTGTGTTCACTCTCTCTGCAAATGCTGGATTTACATACTGTCAGGCTTATGAATGTAACAGTAATGCAACTGTTAGGAAAAACAATATTTGTTGTGTGTCTTGATTATTTTATCCCGTATCATGTAATCCATTACTCCCCATGCCTGCATATAGTTAGTCTGTTCTTCATAACAAGCTACTTCCCCGTCTCTCCCCCTGCCAGAGCTGTCAACCTCCTAACAAGGTGTACATATTCCCAAGCTGCAGGAGCGCAGCCCAAATGAGGAGCTTGAATAAGATGAGAGGGACGAGCCAGACAACAGGTGTGTGGGTACATCACTGCACATCCACACACAGACATATAAAAGACAGCTGCTTTTGATTTAGTTTGTCGTCTTTTACATCAATTACTTGTAACTGTATGCTCACTGCTCAGACAGTATACTGACTAAGGATGCTAGTCTCACAGGCTGCTCACACTTTCTCTCCCCCCATGGTGGTTGCCTCTCTGCAGTGTATCTGTATCTGTTTGCTCATTCATAGGAAAAGCATTAGTGACACGTAGATGATTCATAGAGGCTAGCGTCTAACCCTGCCACCCCTTCTGCTCCTCGCCTCAAGGCACTACTCATGCCCTCACCAGTGTCCCTAGTTACTCTCACGCTTACACACACAAACATATGCCGTCTGTGTTTGTTCAAATACCACCGGGCCCACCTGATGCGCCGGTGCCTCAGAGCAGATGTAGTGGTAGTAGTAGTAGTGGCAGGCTGTGGCCGTCCTCATTATTGAGATGCAGTTTGTCAACAGATAGTGCACTCTGTTAGTGCTGCTGTCGGCTTAATGCAGCTGTTGTTAAATAGTCTGCCCAACAGAGAAAACTGTGGTGTGTCTTTGAACCCGTGACAGTCCATCTGAGGTCATCCTAGGTATTATCTCTTTGTCAGTGGTTGGTAAAGTTTGATTTTGTACTTTATTAAATAGGTCTTTTACTCTTTGGGGGGATTTCCATTTCCTGTATTGTGTTCTATAGGTTTTGTGAGCATTTACATTGAGATATGCCTCAAGTACCGGAAGTAAAACAAAACGATGAATATATGCTGGCACATCGATGCATTGTCCTCACTTTAATGTCACAACTAGTAAAGGAAAAGTTCATTCCCACTGCTTAATATACTGCTGGGTTGTTACATTTATCAGAGTCAAAGTTATAATAATAGTATTCGATAAGAACACATACACATTTGTTAGTTGATTGTTGTCGTTATATTTTTTAATAATCTGAATTAGTAGAAAGTAAGTGATAACTAAAGCTGTCACGTACAAGTGAAGTATAAAGTACAATAATTTGGTCTGAGATGTGGAAGTGAAAGTATTAAGTAGCAGGAAGTGGAAATACTCAAGTAAAGTATAAGTACCTTATAATTGTACTTGACTAAATGTACTTGGTGACATTCCACCACTGTCCCTTGCATGTCTGACTGTTTCTCTCATTTGTATAACAATAGCTATAGATGTTGACTTGTAGAAATGTTGCTTAAATAAAAAACACTTAGATGTTTTTTTGCTAAGAACTGAACAACTTTGTCTCTGCTTCTTAGTTTAGTAACCACTGTTGAATAAATAACATAGAAGCAGTTTTCAGATCTGTGCTTTGACTTTGCGGTGAACATCGTGACATACAGTAGCAAGGCCTGACGGTGCTAATTGTAAAGCAGACAGATGGAGCAGGTGTGTGTGTATACAGTATGTGTCACACTCCCCCTGTGCCTCTCAGGGGTTATATCAGGTGCAGCACCTGGAGTTAGTTTCCTCATTAGGATGGGTATCTCCAAGGTGATAGCCAATTAGAGAAGCTGTCTCTTAGGACTCATGAGAAGATAGAGATCATATGCATCTCATATCTCACTGGCAAATTGCTTTCACAAACACAGCATGTCTGAAGCTCACTGCAGAGGTTATCTTACTGTGTTTCCTCACAGTCTGCCATGTTTCTGCAGAGCATGATTCCACTCTGAAGTGATATCCTCATGAAGGCTGGTGCACAGACTCACCTTGCGGTGTGCGATTGAGTCTCCTTTGCGCTTCACTGTGTCCCTCTGTTCTTACAGCTATCTATCAGTTTCATAGCATGCAATATGCATCCTTCCAGCCTCCCACCGCCCGCCCACTAGCGCTGTATCTGTTGTGTTCTGCGTGCGTGTGCCTCGAGCGTATAGTGCACAAAAGCGCATTGTGTTTTTTGCAAAAGTGTACATGTTTCCTCGCCTTAATAAAATACAGGGATAGCAGATAACACCCACCGCAGAGCTGCCCTGCAGGGGAAGGAGCGCAGGGGGTGCTCGCCCCCTGGCTAGGTGCTACTCAGAGAGGAGGAGAGGGTGGTAGTGTGGTTGTAGGAAGGCAGGGAGGAGGTTTGAAGGCGAGGAATGAGGAGGGGGGGCTCCTTCATACATTTTTATGACCACATAGATAAGGTCAGTAGTGTGCCATCGTTACTAGGCAACACTGCGACCCTGAGTTGGATTGAGTTGTGAAGCTAAGAAGTCAGATATTCTTATTACAACAGCCCGGTTCTGCTGTGTGCATCTGTTAACAAGCATCCTGTCTCTGGCGCCTCTCTGAGAGTCAAGGCTGAAAGACCGCTTTAACTGGACAATTAACCGAGGCACTGAAATAATTAGAAGGCCATTGATTGGGTTATTACATTGTTACAGGCACGTTGGTGACATACCCGCATCCGTGCCCGTTCACATGATGGATATAGTGATGAAAGATGACGCTGGGGTGTTTTGATTATATATTTTTAATGATCCAGTTCATGTGGGGATACACTAGACTGTGGGTGTATTGATTTTTCCTGTTTTCAAGCAGAGAATGGAGGAGATGGAGACCAGGCGCAGAGTACAAATCTCCCCCTATTCTCTCCCTCCTTTTTACTCTCCACCTTCCCTCTTCGCCTATCCTTACTCTGTCCCCTTCTCTGCTCTCCCTCCTCACTTCCGTATTTCCGCCACTCTTCCACCATCCTTTCATTACCTTTTTTCCCCTCGCTCTCGTCTCCTTCTCGCTCCCCTGCTTCTCCTCCCATTTCTGTCCCCTTCAGCGTCCTAGTTTAGCACGTCAAGGTTGGCTACAGATATGCTCCTCTGTGCCTTGGGGCTAACCAATGGGAAACGGGCTGGGTTTGCTGTAGCAGGCTGGGGTGTTGGTATCGAGAATTGAGAGGGAGATGTAAAAAGGTTACTGTAGGGCATGTGCTGTGGTCCATTCTGCAGATTGGAACTGAAGTCCTATAGTTTAAAATACAGTATTCCCGAAAATGTGGAGTTGTTGTGAAAAAATGACTCGCCTCTGAAATCCTGTCATAACTGTCGGGGGTCATTTAATGTAGGATCTAAATTACAATGAGTAATTATTAAAGCCCTATATCAACTCTATTTGAGAATGGGCTTATATTTTCTATTCTGAGATATAGAGGATGAGATAACGCTTAAATCAGAGCAGTTGCATGCATTTTAAAAAGTGCTAATTGAAACCTTGAAATTTAAAACATGAATGCCTGCGGCCATGCTAACTCTGCTGGCTCCTTGAATGGCTCATAAATGTGTGGGAAGCCCAACACAACCGCGTCATCTTCAGCTTCCTTCCAAAACACAGGTAAACAGATAACAAACTTGTAAAAAGCATAAAAGGAAGTAGAAACAGTGTGTGTTGATCAGTGGCAAGTCTAAACTCACAGTTACAAATGGTATGTTTCTATTCACCTAATGTTTAGCCTGCTCTAGGGTGCTGTCGTTACTTCCGCAATAAAGAGCGTATTGCTATTATATTGCATAGCATCGCCAGCTTTTTCAACTTTTACTTGCCAAAGAAACTATTTTCAAGCTTTTGAATGAACTGTTATTAAGTAAAAAGCGATCCATTTAGATTACCAATATTTACAGCAATATTTGGAGCTGCGAGGAGCTGCTGGCTGTAGGAGAGCAGCTGGTCAGATTTAAAAAAATCAATAATCCCAATTTAAATTACAAGAGCCACCAATTTAGCCATAACTAACATTTGATAGCAAGGTAGCTATCTTGTAATCCATCCATCCATCCATCCATCTTCTCCCGCTTATCCGTGGTCGGGTCACGGAGGTAGCAGTTCCAGCAGAGAGCCCCAAACTTTCTTTTCCCTGGGCACATCAACCAGCTCTGACTGGGGGATCCCAAGGCGCTCCCAGGCCAGCGAAGAGATATAATCCCTCCACCTGGTCCTAGGTGTACCCCTTGGTCTCTTCCCAGCTGGACGTGCCTGGAACACCTCCCTAGGGAGGCGCCCAGGTGGCATCCTAACTAGGTGCCCGAACAGTGGCGGTGCCAGAGATTTTCTCTAGGGGGTGCTGTGGGGTAACTTGACGTTTCATAGAGGGTGCTCAAACTTTAAGGGTTTCCCATTAATGCACCAGCGCTACAGTTGAATTTTCTACTGCAACTCATACTTGTCAACCCTCCCGATTTTCGCGGGAGACTCCCGATTTCATTACCCTCTCCTGGTTTCCTCCCGGGGTCATATTTCTCCCGCATTTCTCCCGATTTCTGACAAAATCAGATTTACTCAGGACTGTTTCCACTCGGACTTTAATACAGCTACACCATTGTTTGGTTTCCATGGTAACACGTCTCTTTAGTAGCGCGCGCAACTGAAGGTCTGAGAGGGTGAGGCAGATAGTCACAAAAGCAGAACAAAAATCGACTACTACTCTACTCTCTGCTCACTCCTTTCCTGCCCACACATATGCTCCATCAAGGATGGTGCTACAGGCCGAAAGGCATTGCACTTAGAACTACAATATAAGCATGTTAATGGTAATCTAACAGCTCCGGCGATCCACTAGCACCCCCCCAGCCCCCCCTCTTGCATTCTGAAATGCTCCCGAAGAATTTTTTTTAAATATTGAAGTTAAAAGCATCAATCTGGTGCACTTTGAAAGCAAAATGAAGAGATCTATGGATACATCTCTCAACAAACATATGAAACAGAACTGTAAACAGATTTACTATTTCTTTATAGATATTTTACAAATCACTCCCCTTTTAAAACAACACGTTTGAGACCCACTGAGACCCACTGAGTTAACAGGTCTGCTCATTAACACGTCGGCTGGATAACCTCCGAGGGCAGCAGTGTCACTTTCCCTTTATCCTTCTCTCTGTGTCGCTGTGTGAGTCCTTTACTTCACCTGAGCTGTGGTTATCTGAGACTCTCAGTCTGACAGGAGAGAGTTCTCCCTCCACTTTGTTGTTAATAAAGCTCCTTATATCCGTTAGCTTGGCTAGCTAGCACCAGATGCTAACCACAACGATCTCTGGTAGAGACCATGGTAGAGACCCACCGGTGCTCGCGCACGCAACCAAAATGGCTCGTGCCACACAACGCACAGAGCAGAGCTTGAATGCAACACAGAGAGCCAGAAGTAAGCTACTTGTACTCACGAGGCCTATTATGTGCAGAATCCCTCTCGCTTTCAGGTGATTTTGATTGAGTGTTCACACGTGGACGTTTAAGGACTAAAAAACGATCCATTTGTCACTTTGCTTTTAGCAAATAATTTGGCGCTCCAGCTAACAGGAAGTCACTCAAGTGTCACAAAGTAATTTAGCCTATGGGTAGGTCAAAAATCTAATGGGTGCTGGCCATTGGCCTAATCACCTGTGTTGGCTTTATGTTTTTGGTCAAACATTTGTTTGTTTCACATTTGCATTGATGTAATCAATAATGTTTCTAATTTAATTTAATAAAAAAAAAAAAAAAAGAATTTCCCCCAAAAAAAAAAACATATTTATTGGGGGTGCTTAGGGGGTGCTTTGGCAATCCTGGGGGGTGCTTCAGCACCCCCTAGCTCCCCCCTGGCGCCGCCCCTGTGCCCGAACCACCTCAACTGGCTCCTTTCAACGCGAAGGAGGAGCGGTTCAACTCCGAGTCCCTCCCGGATGACCGAACTTCTCACCTTATCCCTAAGGGAGACGCCCGCCACCCTGCGGAGAAAACCCATCTCGGCCACTTGTACCCGCGATCTCGTTCTTTCGGTCATGAGCCATCCTTCATGACCATAGGTGAGGGTAGGAACGAAAATGGCCCGGTAGACAGAGAGCTTTGCCTTCTGGCTCAGCTCCCTTTTCGTCACAGCGGTGCGGTAAAGCGACTGCAGTACCGCTCCCGCTGCTCCGATTCTCTGACCCATCTCACGCTCCATTGTTCCCACAGCTATCTTGTAATATGGTTCGTTAATGTAAGCTAGTTAACTAGGTAAATAGCAAACGTTAAAGGGGACCTATCATGCAAAATGCAATTTTGTACGTCTTTTATACATGAATATGTGTCCCCGGTGTGTCAGGGAACTCACCAAGTGTCAGAAAACACAACCCTCTCTTTTCCTCCATACCCAAATCTCTAAAAACGGATCTGATACAGATTTGAATTTTTGTGACATCAGAAAAGGGGTGCTCCGGCTATATGGGCAACTCTCCACCTATCAGGGGAATGAGAGACCGCTCGAAAGCGCTGGAGACGCTGTAGTACATATGCCAGGCCTGTAGGTAGCGCTGTGGTCTGCCACAAAAGCAGCGAAGAAGACTTCTCACAGAATCAGGGTTATGGCTAGAAAGGATCCGTCTAGTGTAAATATGACGTCACGTACTCGTTGTAACTCTCGTTGTAATCGGAGCGGCTCGGAAACACATCTACAGCAGTAACATGATGCAACATACACATTAATGCAGCAGCAATATTAATAGAGAAACCTCAGACTTAATAGTAAAACACTGCAAGGGAACATTTTATTGCACCAGGAGCTATCTTGGGACTTTTACTGCGACAACGTTGACTTGCCTGTGAATACAAAATAAACCATAGTGTTGGTGATCTACAGTGTTGTCATTCTTCTTTGAACACCAGCAAGACCGCTAACACCCTATTTCAACAGTCACACTCCCTGTAATTGACATAATTAATAGATAGTTTAGCTTCTCATCATCATTAGCTGTGGCCCACTGATGTTAACGATCGTAACTGAAAGGCTGCCTGCCAAACGTAAACATTCAGCCACGTGACATTCAGCCAAACTCTCGCGAGAGTTTTACACAAGACGGATCCTTTCTAGCCATAACCCAGAATCAGCCCTTGCAAAAACAGGGCTGGAAAAGAGCAAATAGAGAGAAATGAGGCATGGCTAAAATGTTTGGTATTTTGAAAAAAAAACTTCACAGACATGTTTTATATAGGTATGGCCCTACAATATATTATTCAAATATAGCATGATTGGTCCACTTTAACTTAGATATAAATAGATAGCCATTTTTTGCTAGCTTGTTGTAGATAGATAGATGGATAGATCTAAACAAGTCTATCCCGCCATATAAGGCAGTGTTTTCGTGCTTGTTTGATGTGCGGGAGGAGGTGATCAGACCTCAGAACTATACCCCTTTGCTCTTGCCACTGACCTCCACAGAACCACATCTCCTAAATATGTTATCATTAGACCCTTTGACATGTTAACTTCTGCAACCCCCCCCCCCCCCCCCTGTTAAAGCAGTCCTAATTTAAAGAGTGTGCATGTGTGCTGATGCTGATTGACCTGCAGGTGTCTTTGCATCCCGCTGGGACCAGCAGAGGGTAAGAGCACACCGCCCTGAACTCTGTTGAGGAGCCACATGTAACCGTACACTCACTTCTGTCAGGAGCCACGCGCACGGCTTGTCTCTTATCAATGTCATTGTCTTAGCAAACAAAGAGGATCATTATACCGGTGCTGAGAATGTTTCTATTCTGAGTTAATGGGTCGCATAGTGTAAAGGTAACCTGATCCTCCCCTGGGTGACGAAGGAGTGAGCCGAGGGCTGACATTTTGCTGATGATAGGCCGCTCTGTGTTTTGTTGTAAAATACGCTGGGCTTCTCAGGAGTTGACAAAACAAGAGGCCCCGTCCTGAGGGATCACCCCGCCTGTCTGCACACACGCCGGGGACAGGGGGGGCCAGAGGGACAGGGAGGGGCGTCGGCCAGGGGACTCTGGGTGAGTGCTCCAACATGTGTGGTGAAGAGACATAGCTGAGGTGACATTTTTTTATTTTCAGGACTGGAGTCATTCAGTAACGTAATCTAAGTATCAAAATATAAAATTAGTGTAATCTGATTACTTCCTCTTACTTTTGGATTACCTCAACATCAAATGCAATGCAAATAAAAAGAAGAGCAAATAAATATCAATAGGATGTTTTTTTACTTTAGTGTACAATTTAGAGGAATGATGTTGAACGCCTTTTGCCACAACAGATATGGTCTTAAGCTTTTATTTTTGAGTCCAACTGACAATAAACACAACAAGTATTTCATTTTAAATGAGATTAGCTGGTGTGGCACAATAGATGAGTAACCTGTTAACATAAAAACATTTCATAAAGGAAAAAATGATTAAGTTTCAGCCAAAATTACCCTTAATATGAACCTTTTTTCAAGGCCTGGTCACTATTTATGTACAGATTAAGCTAATAATGTCATTTATGTGTTTTGTCTGTGTACTTTTATGCATTTTTATGTTGTTTTTTCAAATAAATGTCTAAAGTTAAGGCAGTAAGGTACAGAGATGATAACAATAGCATACTATCTGATGAAATACAAAAACACTGATTAACCAAATTCCCTGAAATTAAAATGAAGTTCAATCAATCCATGTTTTAATCCATTTTCTTTAATTGACCATACATTTAATCCAAATGTAGTGCTTGACTACATATTTAGATTCTTAAGTATGCTCCCCCTTTAATATTTAAGTGAAATTACCTACAGCTTTTATTCAAAAAGATAACACACATTAGATCTTACGTTGCTTTGTGGGATAAATTATAATACTGCGCATCCATAGATATCCCCTCTATGACCCCTCTGATTAATGTCTTAAACGGTCCATGATGAATCTGGCAATAATATAAAGGTTCCACATCCCATGCCAGTAACATCAGAGGAGTCACGACCTGCAGTGAGCAGTGTTCATGAATCGTTTCATATGTGCTTCACTTCTTCCCTTTGTATGCACACAAAGACATGGTGGCACATGTACACACACACACACACACACACACACACACACACACACACACACACACACACACACACACACACACACACACACACACACACACACACACACACACACACACACACACACACACACACACACACACACACATACACACACACACACAGCAAGGCCAAAACTGTCTCTAGCCACCCCGGGGTCTCATTGTCACATTCACTTACCGCTGTTTAGGCATCATGCTGGGGGGCTAAAATGAACTGCACTCCCCTTTACCCATAGTAAAGTCAAACCCAGCCAAAAATCCATTCTACTCATATTCAAAGCATGGCTGTGGACACACTGAATTATGTTACTTAGACCATAGTGCTGTGCTTAAATCATGCAATATATCCAAATGTGTATGACCTGTTGAAATGGGGATACATCAAACCAAGATAGGGTTTTCCCACACCGCTCCTCCGCTCCCTTCACTGGCTTCCGGTAACTGCTAGGATCCACTTCAAGACACTGGTACTTGCGTACCATGCTACGAATGGATCTGGCCCTTCCTCCATCCAGGACATGGTTAAACCGCACACCCCACCGCGTGCACTCCGCTCTGCATCAGCCAAACAGCTCGCTGCACCCGCACTGCGAGGGGGACCCAAGTTCCCATCAGCAAAAACACGTGGGTTTGCTATCCTGGCTCCAAAATGGTGGAATGAGCTCCCCATTGAAATCAGGACAGCAGATAGCTTAAACATTTTCCGGGGGGGGAGACTGAAAACTCATCTCTTTAGACTCAACTTCGAGCGATAGAATTACTAACAAAGCACTTATATACTAATAAAGGACTGGCTTATCTAAAGCCAGTTGAGTAGCACTTGAAATGTTTTGGCTCTATGAAACCTGATGTACTTATATGATTCTGTTTTCTTCAAGGTTGTATCTTCTTGGTCGAATGCACTTATTGTAAGTCGCTTTGGATAAAAGCGTCAGCTAAATGTAATGTAATGAATAAGATCAGATAAATACCGCTGTCAATCAATTAAAAGTGTGATCACGTTAACTACAATAATATTCTGTGATTAATCACAAGTTTAATATACTAGCATTTACTTGTACTATCTCACACTCCTGTGACACTTCAGGAAACTGGAGCATGGTTCAGTTAAATGCCTTTCCTCCGTTTTCACCTCACGAACCAGTGCATTGTGGGAGTTATGGTGGAGGTAGTCATGGTTCTTATTGATGTCCAGTGGTCTTCAGTCAGTGTAACATATGGCTCTTGTCTCTTTCTTTGGCTTTTCAATACCATCCAATTCATGTTAAACATCCACCCTGGAATTACGGGAGGAACTTTGGTTTATTGTTGTGATTAATATGCGTTCACTCTGAAGGTTTCCAAGGTTTCGAGAGAAGTCCTGGGTTGTCAATTGTTTTTAGATAAGATAAATATGTATTGATCCCTGTTATGAAATGCAGCTCTCATAGCAGCAAAAGCAATAAGAGAAATGAAAACACAGTATAGGGCGGATAATAGTTGACAGATAAGGATAAGCCTTTTTTGTCTTTTTAATGTTGTTTTAGAGTTTAAATCACATGTTAACATATAAGTGATTAATATACATGGCACAGGTGCAATCTGACACTGATCATGCAGTTTAACTCTAACTGTTCCTCCACACTCAAATTGTTTGAATATCATAATGATACACTGATTAAAAAGCAATATGGGCTTTACATTCATTAGATAAGTGACTTTATTATT
This sequence comes from Notothenia rossii, assembly GCF_949606895.1. Classification (NCBI taxonomy): domain Eukaryota; kingdom Metazoa; phylum Chordata; class Actinopteri; order Perciformes; family Nototheniidae; genus Notothenia; species Notothenia rossii. The sequence goes on along the minus strand of NC_136902.1, from coordinate 85,869,177 downwards.
GGTTTGACGGTTTGAAAACAGATGCCTGCATTTCATCTGTTGGAGTCTTACCAATGAGTGTCATAGCGCACTGGTCACAAGGTCAATGCTGTCTTCAGAGTGAAATTCAACGTATTGTCTTTCACATCACAAGTAGTACAGCTGTCTGCAGAGTGATACACAGCAGCACCTGTTTTAGATAAAGATGGAACTCCCTGTGAGCCACTGAGAGCTACATTTGATCTGTGTGCAGCTAAAGGTGGTCTTTGCATCGCCGAAATGACGTCTTAGATTAGTTTGGGCTGTGAGGATGTTAGGTGATGACTGTTTATTGTGTTTCTGGGGTTAGATTGTACTTCCTTTTTAACACATTCATCAATTCAATCATTTTTTTATTACAAATTGAAGTTTTTGGAGCGAAGAGGATGAAAAAAACTCAAAGAAAAATAGAAGAAAAAAAAAAGTTACACCTTGCTCTTTGGTAAATGGACTGTACTTACTGTATATAGCGCTTTATCCAGTCTTTAAGAGCCCTCAAAGTGCTTTACATACTATATGCCATTCACCCATTCACACCCAGTGTACCTTACTCTAGGACCCAACATTCACACACATTCACACACCGTTGGCCATGCCATCGGGAGCAACTCAGGGTTAAGTATCTTGCCCAAGGATACATCGACATGTTGACTGCAGGGGCTGGGATCGAACCCACAACCTTCTGGTTGAAAGACGACCGCACTCCCTCGCAGCCACAGTCGCCCTATTTGAAATGTTGCAGTCATTTGCAGATTGTTCCTTTATGCATGCATTATTAAAAGCTTCCCTCACAGGGTCTGATATTTGTAGAAACAGAGAAGGAGGCAATTATTTTTTAATTACAGTTTTTAAGGTGAAAGGGCCCTCCTTAACCCTCACTAACCAAATATTAGAAACTATATAGGTGATCATACAGAACTCGACTTATCAAGGCGCAATTATACAGATATTTCTGGTCTTATAATATCAGTAATTTCAGAAACGATCAAACACACCTGCTGTCATTTGGCCGTTGTAAGTTCATTTGGTCAGTGTTGATGTTACTTTGTGTTTGTTTGCTGTCAAACACACATTGTGATACTGTGTAGGCAACTCCCACATATGGAGTGTGTGTGTGTGTGTGTGTGTGTGTGTGTGTGTGTGTGTGTGTGTGTGTGTGTGTGTGTGTGTGTGTGTGTGTGTGTGTGTGTGTGTGTGTGTGTGTGTGTGTGTGTGTGTGTGTGTGTGTGTGTGTGTGTGTGTGTGTGTGTGTGTGTGTGTGTGTGTGTGTGTGTGTGTGTGTGTGTGTGTGTGTGTGTGTGTGTATACAGTGATGTGAGCGTGTATACTGTACACACCCTCTATGTATCCCACTCTGGTAATGTTACCCTGGACTATATGTGCCATTGCTCCTCTTTTTTGCTAAAATGACAGCATGTTAGATTGTTCCATCTGTGGTAGCATTAGTTTCCAAGTCCCACACACACAAATATAACCTTATTATTTGCATTTCCTCCATTTCTTCTCCCGCATTTTTTATTTTGGTTCCTCATAAAACCCTGTTTGCTGAGCTAGATTACACCAATGCTTAATTTCCCCTAAAATGTCAGATGGCTTCCTCTAATTCCACGGATCCCCTATCCCAATCTCTTGAGCCAACAGTCAGAACTTTCTTCCTTCCTCTTTGGTTTTGTTTGTCTTTGCTTGATGTTAATTTAACCTTCAGTACCAAACAAGTCTACCATGTAACATTGCTAAAGGCTTAACCAAAGAAAACTCCTATTTCTAATTTCACCTGGTGTGGTTGAATACCTTCTCTAAAGCACTCTATAGCCTAAACATGGATTTAGTCATTTTTATATACCAAAAAATGTGTTCGGTTGGACTAAATACTAAAGCTTATGTGGACAGTTGCTCTCACTGCCAGAAAGCTGGACAAAGGTCCACATTGTTTACAAAACAAGCTGACCTAGAGACCCGACTCAATTAACCTGTGAGTGTGCTACTTAGCTAGCGAACGTTAGCTATCTATTTTTTAAAGCTAACATTTGCTATCTAACAAACTTGTTAGCTAAATTATGTTAGCCATCTATCATTTATTTATAAGTTGATTTAATAGGGACAGTGCACATTATAGGTTTGGGTAGGTCATTTTGGAGAAACCAGCTCGAGTGCGCTAGAATTTGAAAATACACAACCGGAAAAAATCTGCCACTTCCTTACAGAGCCCCTCCTCCAACACACACGAACGCGCACTTGACCAATTTTAGCCGGGCCGGCTCAGATGATTGGTCGTGCTTTTTACAGTGCTACGGCTTCCACGGATGAAATTTCTTTATGGATTTTTTGTCAAAGCACTTCAGATATTCATTGCTATCGGGATGTTAAGAGCATTCCATGGAGTATAACAAAAAGTGTATCTCGAGCCGGTTTCTCAAACTTACCTACCCCACCTTTAATAAACTATTCTGTGAGAGTAATTATAAGCACATTGTTGACATGCTTTTTCTTAGCTGACTGACTTAGCTCTTATAAAGCTTCTCACAGCTCCAAACATTGCCAAATATTACGAAATGTGCGTTATTTGAATAAAAAAATCTCATACTGGTGTTCTAAATGATTGCTTTCTCGCTTCATTTGTGTTATTACTTATAAAAACTTACTTTATTTTAAAGCTTATAAACATTTTCTTTGGCAAGTAAAGTTTGAAAAAGCTGGCGACGCGATTCAAAATCATAGAAATGAAGCTCTCACAGTAAGTACCTACACAAAAGAAGGCAACGTGGAAGCGCCCTTGAGCAGGCGAAGCATAAGGTGAATAAAACTGCAGTGCTGGAAATCAGAATGTGCATCAAAAGTCTGATAAACCTGCCGCCATGCTATTGCATCCTCTCCCCTCTCAAGTGATCATATCTCACAGTCTGCTGCTGCTAATGAACTTACTCTCCCACCCATGCCAAGAATCTGAGGCTGAATCCCAAGCACAGTGCTCCTAATCCACTCTAAATGACGGGCAGGATCTCTGACCCACTGCCCTGATTCACCCGTGTTTTCTCCTCACATTACACAGACTTCAACTTGTTTGGGTTTATCTTACGGCTTAGGGTAAGTAAAAATGATCCTCTTACTCAATTAAACACAAATGTTTGGGACACAATAGTTCAAGAAGAGGACAACTGTGATGATGATGATTTAATTGCAGAATACAACCTGAAGTATAAACAGTGTGTTCTGTTGCAGGAAATGCAGAGCATTGCTGCTAATTAATTTGTTTACACAACATGCACTTCATACATGGACATCAGCATGGAGTATGTATATCCCCTTGATTAAAAAAGAAGGCAGAGAGATCCAAACCAAGCACCATGAATTGTTTTTCCTTTTGCACATGCACGCTAAGAATTGCAGAATCCTCTCCAGTCCAGATATAATAGCGATGAAAATGAATATCCTGGGGTAAATAAACTGGATTTCACTTTGAATTCTGTCACGTGGAATAGAGAACGAGATGCAGACTGCCCTGCTGGTTATATCACAGTCAGTGTGCCCGGGCTCTGCATGTGGACAGGCCCACAGGCTCCCACTGCCTACTGCTACACCCTTGACTTCAAGGCAGGCATTAAAATGGAGGGGTGGTGGTGGATTATGGGGTTGAGGGGGGGCGGTATGGAGTGTGTGTGTGTGTGTGTGTGTGTGTGTGTGTGTGTGTGTGTGTGTGTGTGTGTGTGTGTGTGTGTGTGTGTGTGTGTGTGTGTGTGTGTGTGTGTGTGTGTGTGTGTGTGTGTGTGTGTGTGTGTGTGTGTGTGTGTGTGTGTGTGTGTGTGTGTGTGTGTGTGTGTGTGTGTGTGTGTGTGTGTGTGTGTGTGTGTGTGTGTGTGCCTTTAGGGGTGGGGGATGTTTTACCCAGCTACAACCACTGACAAAATGTTGTTTTCTTTCAATATCCTATTCACACCATTGTCAAATCAACTTAAAAGTGGGATTCAAATTAAATAAAAAACCATGCGTCACTGGATGTCCTTGTACATTTCCATTCCTACAGGGGACTCTGCTCTGTTGTTTTTTTTGTATCCGTAGGAGAAATACTCTATTGGTTTCATTCAAGTCAGCTCTGCTCTTTAGTGCGGAGTGCACCTGCAACACCCACAGACGGAACATCTCCGTGCGTAAAAATGTTATCCTAGGTGCCTCGGTGCGTCAGGTGCTGCTCATTTCCTTAATGCAAATGCCCCCTCTCTGTGCGCGCTCACCTCCAGCAGTTGCTTGCCCTCAGGACCGGCCGGTATCCGCCTCTGCTCCTTTAAGGCAATGAGGAATTAAAGCGTCTGCAGGGGCAGGCAGAGGGTTATTCTGTGTAATGCTCAGAGAGTCAGGGAGGTGCGATTAGAGAGCGGCATGCAGCGGGGAAGATGCGCTTGCTCGCCTCTTGCTGGACGCTCAGAGGCGATGAAGATGATCTGACTTTGGAGTCTCAGAAAAAAACCTGCTTTTCATTCTTATTCAACCACCCTCTCCCCCTTGTTTGCTTCTTTTAGTTATTTAATTTCTTTTCAATATATTATTTTTTCCTCTCAAAGGATGATCCGTCAGTCAGTCTTTTATTATTTAAGAAATCGGAGCTTTTTTAAGAAATAGTTTTTTTTGCAGTTTTTGTTTCGCTCGCACCCTGCTCTGACTCAGCTACACACACACACACACACACACACACACACACACACACACACACACACACACACACACACACACACACACACACACACACACACACACACACACACACACACACACACACACACACACACACACACACACACACACACACACACACACACACACACACACACACACACCTGGGCTTCACCCATTCAGCATCCTTTTGAATAAGCAGCAAGACGCGGAGCAGAGGAGGAGAGTGAGCACAGCTCTCCCCAAGACAATCACACACGCGCATTTATGATCCGAGCGCAAAGAGAGGGCGCAGAGGAAGAAAAAACCTCAGCGTAACGAAAAAGTAAGGAAGGAGATATTAAAAGTAGATACTTGGACCGGTTTGCATCAAGACAGTGGCAAATGTTTAACCTTACCCCAAGCGCACAGAAGAGAAACCCAGGGAGGCACCGGTCGGAGGAAGAAGAGAAAGCATAGCTTGGGGGGATTGAACGGAGCAGGGCATGTGGATATTGGCTTTTATCTTTTTCCAGAGCATCTTGAATGGTAAGTTTCTTCCGCTCATTTTTTTTTGTTTTATTATTAGTGCTCATTACCTATTGCATGAGGTAAATCAGCGGCTAAGTAAGTGAGGCAGGGTGGAGGTCACCTGTGACCCACATGAAATGGATTGTATATGCTTGTCAAAAAGGCTGACACCCTTCACATAGGGAGAGACACGGGCGAGGCATATTTTGCGTTTACAATCTCTCCTAAAACACACACACACGCACACACACCAACACAGATCACATGGCCTTCAGTTACATCCTGAGCCAGATGAAATAAAAAGCATAAATTATGTATGTTTGGGCCTTTTAAAAAAAATGAATTACATTTATTTTATTGATTTGATTTGAGGATTGAAGTTTAAGTTTTAAATGTGTTGATCTCATTAATGCAATTTGTTTTTATTTGATGCCTAATGATACTTATTCTGCTCCACCGTGGCCCTTAGTAATAAGTGACGTATTTTATATAATGGATATTTTGTTTAACCCCTTCCCCCCTCCCCCACAGTTAGCATATGTTTCAAGTTTAAAGTGGCCTAAACTATTATAATTCATTCAAATGAAAAATGTTTACCAATATCTAATACATATTTTCATTATGAATACGTGTGATGCAAACATTTTTGTAATTATGGGTCGTTCAGTGTTCCCAAAATCTCGACATGCAATTTGGTCTCCAATTTATACAGCTTTATGTAATTTACCTTCAGTGATTCAGCACCATTAGTACAAAATGTTCTTGTAAGTAATACAAAAATGTAATGTTGATTATGAGACACATTCCACAGAGGTCACATTTAAAAAAAAAAAAAAATGTGGCACACATTTTCCATTCAAATAGCCCAAAGTCTCGTTCTCCATTCAAATGCCGTATTCAAAAACACCCATTTGCTTGTTCGCCTTGTATTCCATGTACGTTTTTGAGCGAGTGTAGTGCACACATGCATGCGGCTAACACCGTGCACGTAAATCTGTGTGCTCGTATCTATAATCAATAGCAGAAAATTGATACAGTTTATTGCATTCACTTATTGGTCAGAGCCCCTTCTAACAGGGAGGGATTATGGCTGACTGGGTGTGTACGAAAACAAGGCAAGAAAAGAAAAAAAAGGGAGAGTCGAAGATGGAGAGGGAGAAGGAAAGAAAATGGAAACGTCTGCGAGAAAACACATCAGGGTGACAAGATGGGGATTGTTCACGTACACTGAAACCAAAATCAAGCCCTGCGGTCGGCTGCATTCGTGTGAAAAAAGCTGGATTCACAAAGCAAAAATTTGGAGATTTACAGGTATAAACACATTTAGAAATGATATCCCCAAAATGGATTTCCCCCTTCTGGCTGGCGTGATAAAATAACGCTTTGGAAATGGATTTTTGTTTCTGTGTCGTCGCTACGGTTTATTGACACTGACTCCATATAAAATGGTATCTCCCTCAGCCCAGCTTGTGCTGAAACTCATAAAGGAACAATAAGGAATCCTCATTAATCATAATCATCAGCCTCTGACATTAGATCAACTGCCATGCAAGATTGTGTCCGTTTATTGCATAAGGGATTATGGAGGAGGCCTGTGGAAAAACAACTGATAGGGATTAAGCAGCAAGACGACGTTGGGTGCAGACGTTACACTTTGTGTGTGTTTTCGCGCCGCTATCATGAAGGATTTTACATTTGATTCCCCTTCGATCCCTGCTATAAGACTTTGTCCTCTGCGGATGGGTGTTTTTGTTGATTGTCATGAAAATGAAGGTGTATCGAGCAGGCGGTGTCAGAATGAATGAATGAATGAATGAATGACCTTGTGGATGGAAACCAGCAAAGCAATTGGATTCCAGACAATTCTCGCTGTTTCAGAGTTGGGCCTATCACATGCTCACTGGTCTGTCTCTATGGTAACCCCCTCAATGGGTGTCAGGGGCTGCGTCCGAAAACCTTCCCTCTATATATGGGGGTAGAAAAAACTATGTGTTGTCAAAAAATGAAACACGATTCAAATGCATTTTGTCTGCTGTGTTTGGTTTTATTATTATGCTTCCAAGACATATCACACGGCACTACAAAATGGCAGACGGCAGGGAAATAATGGGAATGTTTTGGGAGATGGATTTGGGAGTGTGGCTTAAAACGGCGTTGACCCATAAGTACTTGATAAGAAGCTAATCAGCTTCTGTTACATCAGTGTGTGCATAGGTGATAAGAGGGCTTCTTATCCACATTGCATTGTGGTCATTTTACTGCACGTGTCATCTGAATGACCCCAGCGATCGATTGAATAGAAGGGAAAATGGATAAAAATCTGCACAGTGTTCACAAAATGTCACATTGTAATTGCTGTCATCATGGAAATTGATTTATCATAAGCAATCAAATTAAAATCAAAGTCCTCCTTAGTCATTTTTTAAGACTTTTGCTATTTCCTGTGCCTATCACAGTATGATCCATAAATTCATTCATCAGTACAGGAGAGGAAACATATTAAATATTTCTCTCTGAAAGATGCCTCGAGGCAAAACCACAGCGAGCCAAACTGGCCCTATTCAAATCCTCATTGCAAAGACATAACAAGACGAGGCTTCTTGCACAAACACTGCGATGATTTGTAAGACGTACACACGGCTCAACCTGATTCTCGAGACTTAAAAGGGGCTTATCTCGGACATCTCGAATAAATGAACATTTACGCAGAGGTCAGGGGATCACGCAATCAAATTTTGCTCTCAATTAGCCGTGACATTACACGGGGTAAAGGCAGATCAACTTTGAAATAAGGAAGCTCTTCCAAAGCATCTCGCCCAGTGTAGCTTACAGTACAGTAAATAGCTGCCAACATCAGTTAGCCTGCCAGTTTTACATGACCCCACATTATTACTAACCTGGAACACTGGATCAAGATGCTACAGAGAGCCGGTGGGGAGGATAGATGGATTGAATTTGGCTGCAAAAGTAGATTGGGGGATTTTTGCATCGCAATAAATCTACATGAAGGCACTGATGAGAGACCCGTTTGTTGGAGCTGTGAGGTGATTCTGAACCCGGTGTCGAAATGTCCAAAGATCAGCGGTCACAGTCACTCTGAAAAAAAAAAAAAAAGGGAAACTTGACCAGTCGTACACAGGCATGGGGAGTAGTGGATTACATGTAACAGATTAATAAGGATACAAAAAAAGTAATTTCCTTAGTTACATAAAAAAAACGTAATCAGATTACTGTTACATTTCTCTTATTTGGGCCTCTAGCCTCGGCCTCTAGTTCAGATAGTTATTTCACTGCGTCGAAATTCTATACTGTATGTGGCAAACTAAATCGGAGCATTTTTAGTTTGCTCAGATTTTCCTTTAGATTGTTTGCTAATACCCTCAGTCTAAAGGCTCAATTGGACTACTTTGTTTACTTCCGGAAAGTAGTGACATAAATATGTTACACTTGCACTTCTATTGGCTGGTGCTCCAACACATTGTACCTGATAGGCTAAGGGGCGGGACATCTAAGCGTTTGACCAATCACCACAGAGCCGGTCAGCTAACCAATCAGAGCCGAATGGGCTCTGGTTTCAGACAGAGGGTGAAAAGAGGAGCTGCAGCACAGGCAGTATGAGAACAATAAAGAGCTTTTTGAACATAAAGGCATGGAGACATGTCACAGAGACACAAAATACAAATATGAACCTGAACAGGAGCAGAATATGTCCTCTTAAATAAAAAGTGGGTTTCTCTAAAAAGGTTTATATTTTTCTCTTTTCTTACATAATACACTTAGGTATTCATATTTATTTTCTCTTGTCTTTATATGCATTGCTTTTGATTTTTAAATAATCCAAAATAATGTCGTACATCACTTTTATATTTTGATACTCAGTTTATCTTACTGATTACATTTTTTTGTACAGGTAATAAGTAATTGTAACTCAATACATTCACCCTTCCAACCCTGGCCATACGCTGCACTCACTGCTATTAGTGTGTTTACTAATTACCAATTATGGTTTGGTTGCAGAAGAGGTATCACAGCTCATGAAATTAAATTAGCCCATGAAACACGTAGCGCACAGTCAAGTGATAGATCCTCTCATGCAGTCTCACTCTGATATGAATATCTAATGGGCCAAATGAAGTTTACAAACCCACTTAACTGTTGCTCACTTGTGTGAGTTGTGAGAGGGTTTGTTGGGTTACGGGCTGGACTCAGTGTGTGACTCCAGTTGAAAGGGCTGCTAATGTTGGGTAATGGAAACCCTGATGTGTGATCATAATAGATATCCCCTAGTTCATACATCCCAGCTGTATAATGAGGGCTACTCTACTGTACCGTACCTCCTCGAGCCTGTCTGGCTCTCTAATTAGGAGCCAGCTTTGGTGACTGGTGTGTGTGTGTGTGTGTGTATGTGTGTGTGTGCCGTGTTTCACCCAATGTAAAATCTAATTACCGATCACACTGTGTCTGTCTGGATTCCACTGAATCAGAGGTGTAATTGCGCAAGCCCGCGTGTAAATGTCTCTTGCATTAAAATGTTAACGATATCATTTAGCATCTGTGGGGAAGAGCAGAGAAGCCCTCAGCACCCAGATGTAGGTGTTTGATCATGCGTGCAAAGTGAGGTTGTAGTACATCTGGCGGGGGTTTCCATCTCAGACAGGGTTCTCAGCAGAGAAGATGTTTTTAATTCACTCTGCACCTGTCAAAGTGACATGTTATATTACTGTGCTGTGCTGCGCAGGTACTGTAAGGGAAGATCTGGTGTAAAGGCTTTATTTTGACAGTTTAAAACAGCCTAAGTCAAGAAAGAGCCTCTCCGCTCTCCTGTGCTGGAGTGCTTCTTTATTGATTTAGTTTCAAAGATTTAAGGACGAAGAGTGCAAAAGTTTAGAAAATACATACCTCAGACATGAGAGAACTTGACCCAAGTCTGTTAATTTTGTATACGATGAACTATTCTTTAAACACTACAGAGCCCATACCGTGTTCCCTTTAGCGTTTACTTCCTGCCTGTCTTCCTCTGCTGTTCCCTTTAGCGTTTACTTCCTGTGTGTCTTCCTCTGCTGTTCCCTTTAGCGTTTACTTCCTGCCTGTCTTCCTCTGCTGTTCCCGTTAATGTTTACTCCCTGTCTGTCTTCTTCTGCTGATTTATCTGATGCCCAGTCTAGTAGTAACATTGTAATCCTGCTAGTACTCTCCATTTTTTTGAAATGCAACTGCAATCCGATAACGTCAGATTTTATGTAACTGTCAGGGAGTACAGTTATTTGTTCTTGTATCCTGCTTGCTTAGATGTAATCTGTTACACCCCAAGCCTGCATCTGATAGACTGTGTTTATACATACACTGCACATTGGCCCCACAGCTTTTGTTCACTGTGGAAAGACAGGTGGCGTAGGTGTGATGAGTTTGCTATCAATCACCCACCAAGACAAACATTCAGGCTGGACCTCATAAATACTGCCTCTTAATCCAGTCCTCAACATACCAGGGCGAGGCTTTGAACTCAACACACTGCGAGGCCCAAGGCTGAATTGATCCCTGCGACTCTGGCCTGGCCATGATGCATTTGTGTCTTTCTCTTTTTCCCTCTTGTATTGGTCTTATATGTGCCCACCTTAAAGAGGATATTTTATCCTTTTGGTGTTCTACCTTTCATGTTGTATTATAGGTTGTGTTTTAAAGGTTTTTAGTGCGTGTAAATGGTCTGCAAATGCAAAAATCCCAAAGCTCTTGAACATAGTGACATTACATTACATGTTACTTGTTAGACTCTTTTATCCAAAGCGACTTACTCAATACTGTGGACAATCACCACCGGAGCACTTTGGGGTGAAGTATCTTGCCCAGGGACACAACGACATGCTGATTGCAGTGGGGTTTGAACCTGTGCCCCCCCCGATCCGAACACCAATGCACAACCCACTGCGCCACACACCTCCACATCCTGACATCACTTTGTAACAGTCGTTCTCCTATTGGCTGGCGCTCCAAGGCATTGAACGTGATAGGCTAAGGGGTGGGACACCTCTAAGTATTTGACCAATCTCATCTCTTATTATTCAACACCGCATTTCTAGAAGGTATTTCATTTACCATGTTTCTGATGCTCCACGGTCCCAATATTAAATTAGGCTAAAGGATAATGGAGGAGGAAAACCAGGATAGACAGAGTGACAGAAAGACAAATGGGTCCAGCTTGGTTTCTCGACAGTGCTCTTTATTTTTAAACCTGGCACAGATGCTAAGATTTAAGACCAAGTTAGTGGTGGTTATTTTTAGCCCAGCATTTTTTAAAGCGCTGTCATCTTGTTGGGGTTGAGGTAAGGTGTAAGTGTGTGTGTGTGTGTGTGTGTGTGTGTGTGTGTGTGTGTGTGTGTATATGTGTGTATATGTGTGTGTGTGTGTGTGTGTGTGTGTGTGTGTGTGTGTGTGTGTGTGTGTGTGTGTGTGTGTGTGTGTGTGTGTGTGTGTGTGTGTGTGTGTGTGTGTGTGTGTGTGTGTGTGTGTGCTTTATTGTGTGTTTGCGGGCAAGTATGTATATACATGTGTGGGGTTTTACAGGGTGTGTGTGCATTTAATTGGGGATCTGGGGTGGGAGGGTGGGTTAGGGTGTGACGTAGAGTGGAGTGGAGCCACAGGAGTCTGATTTATGTCCTTCTAGCCACTCATCGATCCCCCAGCCCGGTGTGAGACTGAGTGCATTGTCAATAATCTTAGCACTTTGTGGTATTCCTAGAATTCCCAGACCTCCTCTGCTCAGACCTCGGTGTGATGCTGCAGTAAGCCATCTTGTCCAAAGTCGAATAAGAAGGCGGAGGGTAGTATTTGATTTTAGGGCAGTAAATAGATCATTCTGCAGTGCCTGCGCTGTTGAGGACAAATAACATGTTATGTGCTGTTGCTACTTTAAAACATTTTTGTTTTTTTTAATCAGCAACCTAATGAGTATCACAATCTAAAAGTAATGTAACCTGATTACCTTCTGTTACTTTTGGATTACATCAATATGAAATGCAATTTCAAGAGCAAGAAAACATTTACAAGACGTTTTTCACTTAAAGGTAGGGTAGGTAAGAATGGAGAAACCAGCTGGAGTGCGCTAGAATTTGAAAGTACGCAGCTGAAAAAAATCTGCCCCTTCCTTCAGACTTCCTTACAGAGCCCCTCCTCCAACACACACGAACGCGCATATGACCAATGAGGGCACGAGATAAGTTTGTGCACAGATGGAAGGCTGACAGGCAGGTAGGCCATCCAGTTACTTTAGCCGGGCCGGCTCAGATGATTGGTCCTGCTTTTTACAGCACTACGGCTTCCACAGAGGAAATTTTTTAATGTATTTATTGTCAAAGCATTTAATATATTCATTGCTATCGGGATGTTAGGAGCATTCCATGGAATATAACAAAAAGTGTTTCTGAAGTGGCTATTTCAGTAGCCATACACCAACACTGAAACACACGAGCACATAGAGTTTTTAAAAGCAGAAATAAAATCTGAGCTGACAGAAAATACTCCGTTTAAGTTTAATACACAAGTTCGCACACAATATTTTATTAACATATAAGTTCACCTACTGAATTAAAAACAGAACAAATGAACCAAAAAAAGTGAAAGCCATAAAGCCGATTCAGGCAGTAGGCGAATAGATTCACACTTAAAGTGTTAGCCTACAGAACAGAACATTTTACAGAGAAGAAATACAATCTGATCCTTTTACGACAAACACTATGCTCTTTTTAAGTTGCACCAATAACACTGTAATCCTGCTAGCTATCCATTAAAAATGTGTTTAACAGTAATCAGATAACATATTTGTTATGTAACTATAAGTGAATACTGTTACCTGGCTCTCTGGTAGCATGTAGCTGTTGACATGTTGCTAAGTGTCTCCGTAGACTGTTGCCAGGATGAGGTCTATTACGTGTCCCTCTATCTAGTCCATCCATCCCCACAAGTGATTATGCTAATTAGTGTTTGATCAGATGATTAAATTAAAACTCGATTTATCCAAAGTACTAAATGCTCAGAATACATTTGTTTCTGCCCGGCTTCACATGACCCTCCAGGAGAGGAGAGGATTAAGATGTGAGAAATTATACCAAAAAAATACATTAAAAAAAAAAAAAATCAGGCATTAGAGAAGGAGTAGTAAAGCAAGCCAGGGGGCTGGGGGAGAGAGGAGGAGAGAAATATGGAAACAGAGAAAATAAGGATGTGTGTTTATGTGTGTGTGTGGCGGGGAGGAGTGGGGGGAAGGGAGGAGGCTGAAAGGAGCCGTGCTGTGGTCCCCTAAGTGTTGAATAAACATGCTTGGTTTAGGGAAATGGCTGCGATAAATGTTTAATATGATAAGTCCATAAAGACGGTCAAATGAGTCTGGAGTATTAAAATGAGCGTGCAGCAGAAGCAGCAGCTTTAAAGGAGGAGGGAAGGAGGAGGGGGGGGGGCGGGGCTGATAATGGCAGGCAGAGCTAACAGGATGAGAGCAGCCAGCTGCTGTGACATCAACATTAACACACTCCACCAGCTGCTGGTCACAGACGTCTGCTGGACAAAGCAGGGACGACGGTGTGTCTTCAAAGGGCCGCCATGGCCTCCTAATGACATTATTACCTGTACAGCATTCGTCGTGAGTACAGGATATTTGCATGGCTCAAAACAAAGTTAAAAAGGTTCAAAAAGAATCAATTGACAATGACAACCAGGGGACTGAAGCATCCAGGGGCCAATAAAGATGAGTTACCACCTAACAATTTAGAATATCAAGGCAGAATTTCTAAAGTGATTTTTGCAACCATTTTCCAAAGTGAATGTGTCCCATAGCCAGATAACATAATACGGTAGCACATGAAAAAAGATCCTTTAAGGCAAAAAGCCGTCAGTGTCAGGTCATTCTCTTCAGCAGCGCTCATGTCGCAGATGCTGCACACTGAAACCTTCATAAAAATCGCGTTAGCTTAACTGGCATGCAGGTGGACAGCGTTCATGTTAAGACACCATCAACAGCAGCTTTTCTGAAGGCCCTTAACCCTAATGTTTGATGACATAATAAGGTTGGTTGTCCAGTATGTGCCATGTCTACTTGTTTAAGTGAAGTAAGGCCTCTGCCAAAAGGCATCTGTGCACCGAGAACGCCACGGCTTAATCGCGTTATCAGCAGGGGCCGTGCATGCTGACCATTAGATTAGTTTTGAGGGGATTCGATTATATCCACTCAAGTCTAAATAAGACATGTTTAAGAGAATCTTAAAGCATAGACGTTTGTCATGGTTGATGTTGGCTGCAAAACTGGTGCCTTGAACTCATCCGAAATATAGCAAACAGGATGTCATAACAAAGACTGCAGCAAACTGTAACCATAGTTTGAGAACCCAGTAACTCCTTAACAGGTTGTAGACATTTGTTAAATGTTACTTTGCTGTATAAATGAGCATCAGATATCAATATTGAATAATTGAAGCGACCCCATCCATCAGTAGTAGATGTTTAGCATGTGTTAAGGCATTTGTTCACAGAGCACTGGTGGGCAAAAGCAACATGCTAATCACGCTAAATACAGCACTAGCAAAGCAGCGGGTGGTCATGGTGAGCTACAATGCCCCAGAGATCAATTAAAAAACAAGGAATCAACTAAAAAGGAAATCGACCCACACTAAAAGGAAGATTTTAGCTGTGTTAAACGTGATTAAAGCGAGCCATTACATAAATGACTTGACATTTCTCTGGCACTGTTAGCTAGCTGACATGTCTGTTACCAACTTGATTCAACAACGCTGACTAAATCAGTGTTTCCCCTGTAAACTGTACACAAGCCAGGCCAATGGGAACCCTCAGGACAAAACTTATACAGGTGTTAGGGAATAATTTGCTTAGGTATTCAACCTTCGACCCAGTTCATCATTTTCTCCTCTCAATGTCTCCTTTCCCATGGCATAGGTCTACGGCCTTGGATATTGCTGCTATCTCTCTTAAGGAGGAGCAGCTTGGGCACATTGTGGTTGCCAGTCTATGACAGAGCACAAGCCGCCATGAGGTAGTTTAGTGTTCAGGGACGTAGGTTCCCTGGCGCACATTCTTTCCTATGGGCGACAGCTAGATTCAGGGTCCATAATTGTTTAGTCTCATTGATGAAGAATGTTGATTATTACACTCTGAACTAGTTAAAATCTCGAGCTACAGAAAGAGTTCTTCAGAATTGGTTTGGCAACCGGTGTGTCAACTCGTGACACTGACACACCACCTGTTTTGTCAATTCTCCGGCCGTAACTCCAAATAAACCGTCAGTGTTTGCCATCAAAGCTCCAGCTCTCCTTGTGCCTCTCTGAGTCCTGTTTCCAATTGCTTCAGAAGTTTCCCCCACAATAGGTATATTTTAAAAGCCAAATAAAGCCAAATATCCATTCAAGTGTTTTACTATTACTTATGGCGAACCTCTGTGGAGCTCTGCCGTCAGTCTGTGAATGAGACAAATGTTTGTGGTTAGTATTGAAGTCTCTAATAACTGTACAGTCTGAGGTAATAACAGGAGGAGAGTAGTATCAACATGTATACATAAATAAATGTTATCTAAACTGCTGAGGTCAGTTTAACAGAACAAGGGAAGAGAAAGTAATGCAAGAGACCTTTATTTGATTTATCTCAATATTTATTATAAGCTAGCTTCAAATAAGTGAATGTACGGAATATTAGTTTAATAATTCAGAGATGTATTATTTTGATGGTCATGTGACAGCATTCAAAAGCTTCTGCCTATCTTTTTTTGTGTTATCACCAGTGACGCACCTCACAGGAATAAATCAACCATAAAAACATATTTCTAAGCATATTCGTCAAAGGGGATTAGCAGGGGCTTTCTATAAATACATCGTTTTTCATTCTGGTTAATTAGGCTGCGGAGAGGCAACACCGTACTGCTCCCCAGGTCTGGGTTGAATTAGAAAACTATTTTAATGAATAGGTAGGATTGCAGGTGGTGAAATAATAACTTCCTCCTATAACTGCAAAGTAGATCATAATGAAACTAACATCTGTGACACTAGCAATCCTTGTTTTATTTACTTATTTGAAGACATGGGTTTCCTTCCCTACAGTGCGCTCGCTGGTTGCATCACAAAGCAACTTTAAATTTGTACTGATGGTTAGATTTTAATCATCATCAGCAGCAGCAGCAGAGGGTGCTGCTTTAGTTTGCTTCAGTATAATAGTCCCTCATCAGATCCTCTGTCATCATCAGAAGCATCATCATTTAGACATCAGTGTCTTCATCGCTCAGTTTTACCAAAGTGAGAAACAGTCCAGGGTCTCTGGCTTCCTCCTTGATGAGACAGGCAGCCACTCTGGCCCATTTAAGACGTGAAAATAGACCGGATAGGAAGAGGAGGAGGCTTCATCTGCTGTGGGGGCCTCGTTTTAGCGTTGCCCGCCCCTCCTAGACATCAGAGGACAGATCTGTCGGTGTGGATCAGCAGCTTGCATACAGCCAACCCTTTCGACTGCTTAATATTCATGAGAGCAAATTGGAAGACAGTCATTTAACTTCCGCGCATGGTGTATTGCCTCTGGGCAGATCAGATCAGTGGGAATGCTTGCTCATACTGGACTGCTTGGCCCAGTTGTCTCTACTCTACCTGCTATGTGTTTTCTTCAGGTAATAGATTTGGGAAGATTGCAAAATTAACTTTTCAACTCAGTTTAATTGAAACACTTTATTTCAAATTTGGGCCATGCACAAGTCCTGTTTTAAGCTCCTGTGAACACATACTTGACGTCATACATATTCTGCTATCCGTTAAACCACAGAGTAGGAATATGAATGTGTTGAATAATGCGGCGACTGCGAGTCTTGAGTGTGACTGGGCCAGGTATGATCTCCAACATCCCAGGCAAACTCACCCTGAGGACACGGAGCAGAGAGCTTTAATTACCCAGGGTTCCCGCTGTCACGTTGTCACTGTGAAGCCACCGGTGCCACGCTGCCATGCGGTGCCGAGTCCTGCTACCACGGCAAGCGATGACAACTCAGGCGATGGCTCTGCTAGCTCAACAGATGCAAAGCGAGTGCCCTATGAAATATGCGAAGCTGAATCAATCCCCACTGTCTCTCTGATTCTCTCTTTGCCTCTCCTTGTTTGCTGTTCTCTCTTTGCTCCCATTTCAGAGTGTTCATGAATAAAGCCAAAGTGTGGCTGCATGAAACATAGGATAGGATGTCACCAGTTTCCCACATGGCACAGACACCATTCCCTTAGTAGTGTAGGTTAGAAAGAGAAACCAACTCTACAAGACTGTCATTTTCAGATTCATATTAGTATGTTGTGCCTTTACTGGGACATGTTTCCATGCTTTAATGTTCAAAAAGGTAATTTTTTTCTCATACTACCTGTGCTGCAGCACCTCTTTTCACCCTCTGTCTGAAACCACAGCCCAGTCGGCTCTGATTGGTTAACTGGCCAGCTCTGTTATGATTGATCAACCACTTAGAGATGTCCCGCCCCTCATTTCATATTGAATATCACGTTCAATGTGTGTTACAAAAGTTATTATGTTCTGGAAGTAAACAATGGGACTCCAATGGAGGCGTTTCAGGCGAAGGGGGAGTGTGTGGGAGAGAGGGAACACTGGGAATGTTAGCCTCTGCAGACCATTTACATGCACAAAAACATATACAACACACTACAGGAAAGGGAAAACCCCAAAAAGCAGAACAAGGCCTCTTTAAGCTGTGAATATAAGATTTAAAATATTCTTTCTTGTTATTCTGAAAACAGCTAGTTAGTGATTTCATCTTTACCGTTTGCTCCCATCGGCATTGATTGCACGTTTACTTAAATGAAGCGCGCCAGCGGCTGTGAAAACGCACTGTCATGGTTAGTTACACCCTGTCAGCTGATCAGCTCTATTGTGTGAAGCATAACAATCCTGTGATGGTGCTGAACCATCGGTGTTGTTAATCATATTGTAAGTCTGTGGAAACGTTACTGCGGCGGATTTCCTAAATCACATAGTGTCTACACAGGTTTTTTATTTTTTATAAACTAGTTTTCTTATAATGAAAAACAGAAAACAGTTATACTGCCTTATTTCGTTACAAACGACATGAATAAGTGCTTAAATTGAGGTAATCATTCAATTTAAAAGTGTTTAAATGTCAAGCAGTTACATTACTGTAGTTGTTTAATGCAGCCTTCAGTTCAAATGAGTTTATAATGCAGATTGGCACAAAAAGAAAAAAAGAGTGCTGGCATCTGCAAAAACAAAACATATACCAGTTTAATGAAAGGCTTCACATTTTATAACCATGTCATCTCAAAAGAGAGTCAAAAATACTGGCATATCTGACAGAAAGATTTAAATGAAACATTCCTTATGTTCTTCTCCGAAACGATAACCCATGAAAGAAAAAATCCCAGTCAATTATAGATGCATACGATGCATTATTGAGCAGTGTCATTTGTTACACCTTTACGGTTGAGCTCATGAAAAATTATGCCAATTACTGATTTCCTCTCGGGCAATGTAGTAAGTGGTCGGGCCTTTTGTTCGGGCGTGACACAGGGCTCTCCGTGAGGTCTAGGGTGGGGGGATGGGGAGGGGTGTACCTGCGTCATCGGAGCATTTGTGGCACCTGAGCTTAGTCAATTAGGAAAACGAGTATAGCGCGGTGATATGCACCCTTCCTTCGTAGTTCCTTTTTTAAATTAAATCAATCTCGCTATCACTCAGCCAGTCCAAATTGAGTTGCTCTCATGTACTTCTCATATGTGAGATAGACGAATATCAAAACAGCAATGACATAAATCCTAATCCAATTTTTCAAAAATAGAATAGAAGCTTACCAGGCAAAGACACACTTCTTTGATCTACTCCTCTCCAACTGTTAGCTATTGTGGCGCTGTAACGTTCAAAGTCTCAATTAACTAAGTACCTAAATTGTATTTTCAGACAGCTTTGATGTGTGCCAGTTGTGTCTGGTTTTTTTAAGCAGAAAATGTCATGTTTTAAAGCAGAACATGTAATTTTTTGCAAATGTGTTTGGAAAAACAATCTTCACTTATCAGTATGATCAATTAGGATTTCAGACAGCATGTTGCTTTTACATTACACTACTATAGACAATATAGACATTTACAAAGGGTCTAAATTATAATCCCCAAGCCTTATTCACAAGGAAATGTCTACTGAATACAACAGCAGCGTGTTTTAAAATATACACATGAGTGATTTCAAAGTGTCTTCCACTTTTCACTAACCTTGAGCGGTGTCCATGAACAGGTGGGGTTTTGATCCTCCCCCCCCCCCATGGCTTCAGTCCGTATTTTCAACAGAGCTACGGGAAGATTGATACTCCCCGTGCCAGCTGGAAAAAAGAGAATGAATCAGAGTTTAATATGACTTTGATGTATTATTTTCATCTTGGCCTGTGCCACAGACCCACTGAGAAACCCAGCACACTTTCCCACCGCATTTTAAAAGATTCAAATTGGCTAAAACTTTTGATGTAAGAGACTTTTCAGGAGTGTATACAAAAGTTACCCTGCTGGGAGCATACTACCCTTCTTAATATTTTATTGGAATCAATGTCTTTTATTTGTAAAATGCGGTGTGAAATTCACAGGATCTACCTTGCAGTGACTCATTTCCATAGGGATTCAGGTTTTATCAATTCAGAATACTTTGTGTTTTTTTTTGTGTGTGATTAATTCACATAATAAAAACGTTTTTATATTGAAATACAGAATTATAATGGAAAACAATCTCCATATTATTTGTAAACTTGCCAGCATTTTGAGCTTTTCACAGTATCATATTGTTAACATCTAACATACACACAGAATGTGCAGAACCAGAGGTGCATTGTTAGTCTTCACGTTGTACAATTCAAAAATGGAAGTAACAAATAGGCTTTTGCAGGAGTGAGTCAGAAATGTGCATTGTTAACACTTACAAATGAAATCAGCATGGATACAGAGAAAGACAGGAAGCACAGTTACAAAGAAATAGATGGATTTAGTCAGTAGACATGCCTGACACCTTGATACAAGCTGTACTGCAGTATTTCACCATGGAAAGGCTGCAGGCTGTGGGTGCCACATGGTCTGCTTGTTCCTTCTATATCTAGAATATGAAGTTACATATTTGTATCTGAAGATGTATGTCCCAGTCAAAGGGTAACGTCTTTACAAGTGGACCTGGTAGATAACAATGTCTGATAATGTAGGCTATATATAAATATTTCTTAAACTCTCAGCTTGCATCATTTGCATAAATATATGTGAAAATCTGTTATATTTACAGGTTTTAACATAAGCAGTGTATTGTATTCATCTTAATAATTGAGAGACAGGTCTTCTCTTTTTTGATTAGTGACAGACATACCAGCAGCTTAAGGTAAACAGTCTTTTATTTCGGGAGTTGCTAGTTAGCAAATACAAGAGAAAAAAACGACAGGTTTGTTGGTCATTTTCACTTATTTTATGTATTGTACTGTAAAAAGCACCTGTTACAACATCTGGAATGCCAAAAACAGCAATATGTTGTTAAACACTTGACTTGTACTGTTTTTGACTTAGTTGCTGGATGCTAACGTTAATGTAGCTTGTAGCTTATATTTCCACCATCTAGCTTAACAGTCAAGCATTAAAAACGACTATACTTTAGTAAAAAGTACGTAGTTTTAATCATGCTGAATCAGAGGTGATGTGAACGTATTCATATTATTTCATAAGAATTAATATTATTAATGTGAGCTAGTTGCTAGGGGAAAAAATCATCTAGGTTTAGCTAACATTAGCTCAAAAGGTGATAGCATATATTATGTCTGCAAGCTTAACAAACTGGCATTAAAAACACTTTACTTAAATAAAGATACGTCGTATTAATCATGCCGAATCAGAGGTAATGTGAATGTATTCATATTATTTCACAAGAATGAATATTATATTAATGTGAACTAGTTGCTAAGGGACAAATTCAGCTAGGTTTAGCTAACATTAGCTCAATAGGTGATAGCATATGTCAGCTAGCTTAACAATCGTGCATTCAAACAACTTTACTTAAATTAAAGTACGTAGGTATTTTGAGCAAAGTGTGCATTTAAATTACAAGTATTAATCCTTCTGAATCAGAGGGGATGGGATTTAAAAAAGTTCTATCATTTTAATAGTTGATAGTTGACATATTCAGCTTGCTACCTTTAGCTAACGTAAGCCCAAAGGTGACGGCTTATATTTCCACAATCTAGTTTATAAGTCCGGCATTACAAATAACTTACTTAAGTTAGGGTACATGTGTATTTTGAGCAAAGTGTAATGGATCTAAAGTAAAAGTATTAATCTCATCATGTGTTATGAATGAATCAGAGGTGATATGATTTTGTTCTATTGCAGGTGTTTCCAATCATTTGGCTGATTAAATCCCTCTTAAGGACTCCTCTTTAATAGTTTTGGTTTCATCTGTCTATTGTCTAAATAAAGTATTACTAGTTTGGTGACCTCAGTTTAATTTGAAATGTGAGGCACACAGTAAACTCTGTTATCATTAATGAAACAATATAAACACATTCTGTGTTATATTATTACTTAGGCATCATTCAAGTCTTTCACAACGTAAAATGTTTGTCGTCAGACAGAAATCCACACAGCCAGTCTGCATTATCTGAATAGGTTTACCATTTTCTATAACAGGCAGTGCAGAGTTATTTGCATTATAGAGTTGGCGCAATTGTCCAGATATCCAATATGTCAACACATTCTTTCAGAAAAAATGCTGCAGTATTGATCTTTTGTACGCTGATGATTTTAAATAAGTATTCCTAATTTGTAACAACAAATGAGAGTTGGGTGGATGACGTGCGTGTGTACATGAGTAGGTCATTGAAGTGTCTCATTGCTGGCTGAGAGCTGCTGAAGCAGAGAAGAGGACGGACACGTCTGCAATTTGAAACCTTGTTAGGAATTTATGAAGTGCTAAAATGTTTTCTCCCCAGGGAGGGTCCAAGCCAGCTGCCAGTGCCACTGTAAGCCATTTAGTGCACAGCCTCTGGGCTTGTCACCATGCTGAGATACGCACAACAAATACTGTACAAGTATTATTTTCCTGAAATACAAAATATAAAGAGTCGGATGCAAATGTGCTGACTTCACTCTGAAATCAAACAGCTGTAGATTATTGTGGAGCTAATTGGTCCAACATTGACATTTATTACCCTCCTGTCCTCTGGAGAATGCTCCTGCACAAACTGCATTTGACGTTGGTCTCTTCACTGTGATGTTGGCTTGAATTAAAGCTTGAACATGATCAAGGCAACTGACCTTATTTCATAATTGATAGTATGCTAATATCATGTTCCCGAGGTCCCTGGGATGGGAATACATGATGAATCCTTAACTACTTATCATGTTACGCAAATGGAAGCACTTCAACTAGGTGGCATTAGAGTGATACTTATTTGTGCTTTTTAATTTTTGAAATGTTTAAGAACTTTATTCAAGATTTTGCTAACATCCAGGAAATTGATGAAGTGCAATACCTGGTTGTAACAGCGAACATCCTGTGTTTCCTCTCTTGCAGTTTTCAGTGAGGACCTACATTCCAGCTTATACTTTGTCAATGCATCTTTGCAAGAGGTAGTATTTGCCAGCACCACAGGGACCTCTGTGCCCTGTCCTGCTGGTGGCGCGCCCCCTGCCTCGCTACGCTGGTATCTGGCGACCGGCGAGGAGATCTACGATGTCCCCGGCATCCGCCACGTCCACCCCAATGGAACCCTCCAGATCTTCAACTTCCTGCCATCCAGCTTCAGCAAGCTGATCCACGACAACACGTACTACTGCACTGCCGAGAACCCCTCCGGCAAGATCAGGAGTCAGGATGTCCACATCAAAGCTGGTGAGTCCAACGCTCAGAGTAGCAGGGGTTCCTTTAATAATGATGGAGATGGTGAGGGAAATGGCAGGAGCACTAGTCAAAGTATTAAATACATGTATTAATAACAGTACTAGTAGTTAGGCTTTTTGTTTCAAATTTTGTTAGCATCAATCGGAATCAGAAATCCTTTATTCGTCCTGCAGCGGGGACATTTACAGTGATACAGATAAAAGGCAAAAGGGTAGACTTATATATTAAATATAAAAGCAAGCACACAGATAACTAAACACGGTATTGTCATGCTTCTTTTCCATACAAACAATGTAAATGTAATCGAAACAACACTCAAGATGTACTTCCTTTTGCGAGATGAGACACTTAAGTTTGCTAGATTTGATCAAAATCTAGAAAACGTACAATATATTGATTTCTGGCAAAGTGCAGTGTTACCATCAGTTCTGTGAGCCATACTTTTAATGCTGGGACTAAAATACCAATATATAATATGTTTTAGTCATGATGGTTTTTGTATGAATACAGTGCAAAAATCAATCACTTCAAATACTTATTCATGGGATTGATAAATGTGTGTAGTCTAAATTAATTAAGTGCAGGTTTCCAGAATCTTATAATAACCCTGTCATGTTTCTTTGACAAAGAGCAAAAGCTCAAAGCATTTAAAGCGTGACTTTAATTAACTGACCTGAGTCTGATGGATGGATATCTCACTGCTTCAGGGAGATCGGCTGAGAGTACATATGTTAAGAATATCAAACGGTTACAGTTGGTCAGAGACATTGTAATCATTTGTGCTTATTTCATTTACTTATTCCCACCACAAGTCCACCATGGACTTTTTCTCAGCAGATTAAAAACATAGATTGAAATTTTTTCGGAGCATTTTAAAGATTTCTTGGACACATTACAGTTAACTCTTGACCCCCACAGAGATAATATTGTTTAGTCAGAATCAGAATGACCTTTATTCGTCCCACAGAGGGGATATTGACATTGTTACACCAGGAGACAATTCTGATAAAAGGCAAAATATTACAGTATTAAGTAAAGAGGCAAATGTACAGTATGTAACACCTCATAATAATCACATATTCCCTGAATAACAGCATTATAAAAGTGAATAGAAACAAGTAGATGGTAATGGAGCAGCTGACAGACGATGGTATATTTACTTGTATTTATTGCACAGTGTGATACACGTCCTTTTTTTATATCTGCTCACCTGTTTGAATCTTGCCTATTTGGCTTCAACAGAAAAACCTTTCAAAAATATTGATATCATTTGATTCTTACCTCTGGTGTCAATAAAAGTAGTTATTTTTTCTTCTTCCAGTATAACATTGTATCATTTTATACAACAAATAAGTAGTATTGTTAAACTAACTTTTCCTAACTCCTTAAATGGTTCTCTCTATGTGTTACATGACTTCTACGTCTCAGTACCACATGCTCAGCTGATTCCTCCTCCTGACATGGCCTTCCTCTCCACACTGCAGGAAGTTATAACAATGCTGGCCAAACCATAGTTGAGTGCAGGGGAGAAAAATACTCTTCCCTTCTAAAATATGGCTTAGGTGAAGTGGCTTCTTTAAACACCCCTCAAGTTTTAGGGAAATGGTACAGTCCAATGAACCAGGCACACCCACATAGGCAGGTGTTAACACAACACACAATTACCAATCTCCATATTCAACAAGATTCCGGCACTCAATCGATACATTTGGTTAAAAATGTGTCTGTATGTATGATGTTAAACAAAGAAAAGCATAAACTTCAGGATGTGTGGTTGTTTGTGAGGCTTGTAGTTACAGGCTTCACGTACCTGCAGCAAAAATGGTAAAAAATGTATACAGTAATGTTCTCTGATGAATGAGAAATATATTTATGTTTCTGTTTTTGCTCCCTAGTATCACGGGAACCCTACACAGTCCGAGTGGCCGACCAGAAGGCCATGAGAGGCAGTGTAGCCGTCTTCAAGTGCATTATCCCTGCTTCTGTTGAGGCCTACGTCAATGTTGTATCATGGGAGAAAGACACCGTTTCACTCAACTCAGGTAAGACAAATATATATTTATTTATTCAGAAGATAACAGAACATTTCACTTGTTGCAGTGAAACATTCTCACAGGTACAGGGAGTAACAGAATGAATATGAATCCAATCTAAATAATTGAAATACATTTTCCTATTAGTTCTTAATACTTTTACTCGATGCAGTTGTTTTACTTTACAGTGTGGTATTAGTACTCTTACTCACGCATAGAATCGGAATACTTTTTCCACCACTGACAATTCCTCTGTTGCGAGAGAGTCAGAAAGCAGCCATTGGTGAGATGTTTTTGTATTTTTATTTAGTTGTCAGAACTCCAAATAAATATGTATTAAATGCCCAAGACAGTTAATGGTAAAATGAGCAGAAGGTATTCTTATTGTCCAAAACTGCACGACTTAATGTTTGACGGAGGGAAAGGTGTTTTTCTTTTTCTTTTCTCGTTGTTTGCTCGTTGTTTTTTATCCCACTCCTGTTCCTCGCTCTTTGGACACCATGTTCTGTTTCTCTGTGAGTCATCCCCTTACCTGCCGTAGTCTAAGCGTTACGGGGCTCTGCAGCACAGTCCTCTCACCAGCCAGTGGATGCTGATAACTGTCACATTGAATCACTGAGCTTCTCTCTCCTACACACACTCCTTCACCTCAGCCAACTCCATTTTGAGTCCAGCACGGGGTAAAGTGAAACAGTTTACCCAGCGTCATTGACCTAGTTATACCCTTCTTGTTTGAATCCAGCGGCGCAGCAGGATAACGCGAGACACACCGCCACGTTCTGCGGGTTGGATTTTTTTACTCGCGTTAAATGGGATGCTTATCTCTTGATTGCTCCATGTACTGCCCGCTGGCTGGTTTCGCTTCATACTGGGGCGTTCAGGGACCTGTAAGTGAGCACTTGATGTCATTTGACTGAGGGCAGAATCTGGGACGGTGTTTTGGTGGCATTTTAAATGTGTGTGCTCAAGCGTGAAGACGTGTCTTCTGATCCATGCCAGCGACTTATTTACTTGAGGTTACTCCAGTTACTCGCTGCGAGCTGCCGGTGGAAGACATCGCCTAATGTCACGGAGAGCGGGCAAATATGCAGCATGCAGATATGATTATGTTCTGTAAATGAAATGAAACATGTAGACAAGACTCAGAGATGATGTTTATCTCATCTGCGGCTGGAAAAAAAAAAAAGTGTCCATTATGGCGATGAAATGCTTTAACATCTGTGTCTTTAGTAGACGTCTGTTGGCCTGAATTAAAAAGACACACATGGTGTATACAGTACTTTCCTTATTTTGTCTTGACTATTCTATTACAACTATAATAAATTAAGGAATTAGAAAAGTATCGATCATCTTTGCACGTATGAATGAATTTGGATTCATAAAATCATTGCCAATAATTTGTTAAAGAGGCCCTATTATGCTTTTTGGGGTTTTCCCTTCCCTGTAGTGTTCTATAGGTTTTAGTGCATGTAAATGGTCTGCAGCGGCTAAAATCCCTGTGTTCTCTCCAGATGGAGTTTATTTCC
Source organism: Notothenia rossii (assembly GCF_949606895.1). Taxonomy (NCBI): domain Eukaryota; kingdom Metazoa; phylum Chordata; class Actinopteri; order Perciformes; family Nototheniidae; genus Notothenia; species Notothenia rossii. The sequence continues at coordinate 85,842,527 of NC_136902.1, read as the reverse complement.
CACACACACTGAGTCATCACTACGCAATACTTGTGCTTCTATTGGCTAGCGCTCCAACACAATGTACGTGATAGGCTAGGGGGCAGGACATCTCTAAGTTGTTGACTCATCACAACAGAGTCGGCCAGCTGACCAATCAGAGCAGACTGGCCTCTGGTTTCAGACAGAGGGTGAAAAGAGGTGCAGGCAGTAGGAGAAAAATAAAGAGCTTTTTGAACATTAAAGCATGGAGACATGTCACAGTATAGAGACACAACATACTAATATGAACTTCAAAATGACGTCCTCTTTCAGAAAGACACATATACTATACTTCTTAATTTTGTCTTTACTAACTTATTTAAACCTAATTACTAAAATAAAAAAAGAGTATAGGTTCTCTTTGCATGTATCACTTCCTAAATTGACAATTATCAGTAACTTTTTGTTTTATTTCTACAGCAAGTCTGACGGGCTAGTTGAAAGACGATATTGTACGTCTGGCTTTCTTTCAAGTTCTTTCGCTAGCATTCAACAGAACAACGATATTGGATTGTCCGTGTTTACTCCAATAAGTATTGCAGCAGGCGAGTGCTGTCAAAAGCATGAGCAGACTGTCAAAATCACTGCTGCTCTGTGATAAATATTTCATGGTCGATTCTGATGCATGAGCAGCTTCACCTCGCACTGTTATGGAGAGGGTATGTTTACTCTAGGAGCGAGGGTGAGCAGAAGGTGTGTGTGTGTGTGCGTGTGTGCGTGTGTGTGTGTGCGACCGACAGGCCATAAGGATATCGACATGGCGATGGCAACTGGGTGCAGTTTGACCCAGCCTTGTTGTTTCCCGACTGCTTCTTCCACTCTCTCTTTTTCTTTTTTCAATTTTTCATGAAAGAAGACTTGGTCTCAGTGGACACAAAATAAAGCTATCCAACAGCCACACTGAATTATTAATCTCAGGTTTTTTTGTTGGGTACGGTAACATCAAACGCACTTCTCTACCTTTCCATTGTGCATCAGAATGTGAGGAAGAGCAATCGAGATATTTCTCAACACCGGGACTGTTTTCCTGGACAACTTCGAGGGAAAATGTCACTTGGTTTTTTAGGAAATGTTAAGTAAGTCCAGTTTACAGACCTCAAAACATCTATAGCGTTGATCACAGGCTTGGAGTAATGGATTACATGTAACTTAAAGGTAGGGTAGGTAAGAATGGAGAAACCAGCTCGAGTGAGCTAGAATTTGAAAGTACACAGCCGGAAAAAATCTGCCCCTTCCTTCAGACTTCCTTACAGAGCCCCTCCTCCAACACACAAGAACGCGCACATGACCAATGAGGGCACGAGATAAGTTTGTGGGCAGATGGAAGGCTGACAGGCAGGTAGGCCATCCAGTTATTTTAACCGGCTCAGATGATTGGTCGTGCTTTTTACAGCGCCACGGCTTCCACAGATGACATTTTTTTATGGATTTATTGACAAAGCATTTAATATACAGTATTCATTGCTATCGGGATGTTAAGAGCATTCCATGGAATATAACAAAAAGTGTTTCTGAAGTGAATTACCTACCCTACCTTTAATCAGGATAGACATTTGTTTTAACTGTATTTCCTCATTGTTGCATAAATATTAATCTGATTACCGTCTCTTAAAATTCGGGATTACTGTCAGGATTAGTGTTAGTAAAAACCCAAAAAAGAGCATATTGTTTGTTTGTTCTTTTAAAGTTACCGTCCCAAACCTGGTTGACCGCTACTCATTATGTCGGCTTGTTTAGTATCATCACGTATAAATGTGCTTTTTAAGATCAATAATGTCGAGAGGAAACTGGCTCCTGATATCTTTGCAAAGCCACTGATTCACATTAGGGTAAAAAAATAGATGCATAATTACAGACCAGGGCTTGTCTTAATTAATCAGCTGTGATTGAAAAGTTAATTACAATATGAATTACCTCTCAGATCGAGGACTGCTTAGTAGTCATTTGAAGCGGCCTGTTTTCAATGTGAATGAGCACGACGTGCGCTCACTGGGTCCTAATGTTGCCACTAACATACCATTAACCCGTCATGAATTTTAAAACGTGTCTCTCAGCGACGGACCTTTCAAACGCCCGGACGCGAACGCCCTCTCGCTGCTTTTGATAAACAATTGACAGAGCTAATAGAGACATGAAAGAGACAAAGAAAGGGAGGCGAGGAGATGTGTCCTACTGTGTGGATTTTACACCGTGGACCTTTATATTAATGCATGTGTGTTGTCACTCGCTTGTAGCTCTTATTTACGTGTTTCAAGTATGTTTTGAAAAGGCTTGGCTCAGCTTGGGATGGTGTATCTTTTTGTGTTTTTTTTCTACCTTTTTTGTCTCTCATCATTCACGATATGTGCAACGTAATGAGAAGAGAAGAGCTTTGATATTGAATGAGCTGCAAACAACATATCGTGACTGAGACTTGTACTCTTGTCTGTCTGTCTACATACAGCAATATGTCAAATGTTTGAGTCCCTAATGTGCAGTGTTAGTTGTAATATATCAACCCTGCAGATGATTTCTATCCGTACCTGCACGTACAATTGTGTGTACATCTCCCACACACTGAGTTCTTATTGACTTTTCTCACCTTCCACGAATGAAGAAGCAACATCATCTCTGTAGCAAAGGATACACACACTCCCAGAGCTGTGTATGCATGTGTTAACATTTGCATCTATTCAAATCATGTGCACATTTTGGAGAGCAGTACCAATACCATTGAAATTAATGATGGAACGATACCACAGAATTAGTGACAGAAGTGAAAGCTGCATGGTACTTAGCTGACTAAACACACTTTTGTTTAGGTTAATAAAGGGGATAGGTGTTAGTCATAATTCAACAAGAAACACATTTTCTTAATCTGAATAATAATCTTGATTATGTCATATTTAAGTTGTTTTCCCTTTTCCTGTAGTGTGTTCTATAGTTTTTATAGGTTCACAATATTCATCTGGCTGCTACTTAAAAATTAAGTATCTATTTACCTAATATATCATATTTCAATGACTTGCATATAGACTCTTACTGCACTATTTCACTTTTTTAAACTATTTTCTTCTTGTATTTACTATTTGTTATTTACTTTCACTATATTTATCTGTGTTTTGTGTTGCTCTGCTGGAGAAGCCTGTGACACAAGATTTTCATCGACATAACTACTCTGTAGCTATGTTCGTTTGACAAATAAAGAACCTTGAGCCTTTTGTGCATGTACATGGCCTGCATTGGGCTTGTTTGTTTACTCCTGGAACATAGTGATGTAACACTCGTGCTGCTATTGGCTAGCACTCCCAACATATTGTACATGATAGGCTACGGGGCTGGACATTACATTACATTACATTTAGCTGACGCTTTTATCCAAAGCGACTCACAATAAGTGCATTCCACCAAGAAGATACAAACTTGAAGAAATCAGAAGCATATAAGTACATCAGGTTTCATAGAGCCAAAACATTTCAAGTGCTACTCAACTAGCTTTAGATAAGCCAGTCCTTTGTTAGTATATAAGTGCTTTGTTAGTAATTCTATCGCTCGAAGTGGAGTCGAAACTTGAGATGAGTTTTCAGTCTGCGCCGGCTTTCTGGACATCTCTAAGCCGGTTGACCAATCACAGCAGAGCCAACCAGCTAACCAACCAGAGCAGACTGGGCTCTGGTTTCAGACAGAGGGTGAAAAGAGGTCCTGCAGCACAGGCAGTATGACAAAAATAAAGACTTTATTGAACATTAAAGCATAGAGACATGTGACAGTAGAGGAACTAAAGACTAATATGAACCTGAACATATTGATAAGTGGGTCTCTTCAGGTTTGACTAAATCCTTTTTACTTTGAGAAAATAGAGATTTGTCAATCGTCTCTTTGCCATAACAACTTTTTGTTATATATTTTTGCGCCAATGCTTTGATTTGTCTGGCATTTGAGTGTGCGTTCTGCCGAAAACACACATCTCCGTGTATTTTATTAATGAACAGTTGTTTTAGTGTTTTGAATACATCATATCATAAAGTATAAGTTGCATAATGATCCGATATGAAGGTGGTGTATATGTTTTGCACAGACTGTAATGTTGTTGCATTTACATTTACAAACAATGCAGAGAACACTTCTCCTTACCTTTTCCTTTATTTCCTTCTGCAGTTCATTTACTCTTCTTCTCTCCATCCTCCTCTCCTTTCCATCTTCCTCCGCTGGCCTTGACTACCGGCCTTCGCTCCTCTCTTCTCATCTCATTGCATAACCTTCTTGGCACAGCGCCCCAGTCAATTTCCTCCCGCGTGGAAAATGCAGTTTTTTTTATTTGCTTTATGCCAATAACGGTACCACTTTACAATAAGACTACCCTTATAAAGGGTTTACGAATAGTTTCATTTATTAAATTAGGTTGTGAACACATTATAAATCCTTAATAAGCTTTTATAAGACATGAGATAAACAGGGCAACTGTGAGCGGTTGCTTGCCAAATAGTGAGCCCACATGTATCTGTACTGCTAAGCCTTATTAGGAATGGTAGTAACTCGTAAATAAATGGTCAAAGAGATGCCAAGAAACAACAAGATGGATGGGGGGAATCAACTCAGTGAACAACAGATACCAAGGATGCTGGCTGATGAAGAAGACAAATGGCGCATTTCCACTACAGTGCGGTTTAAGCGTTGCCGTGCCCGGCCCGTTTTTGGTTGCGTTTCCACTAGGCGTAGTTCCGGCTAGCGGGTATTTTTTCACAGTTTTCTGTCTCTCCAAAATCGAGGTTCTTTCCGGGCCAACAACCGGGCTGAGTATGCTAAACTAGAGAGAGAATCGCTGGCAACTACAACAAAATGAACATATTTTACCGTGATTTAATTGTAATACACGTTTCTAAATGATGCCGAAGTAACAACATACTGATACCGGTTAGTAAAAACCATGAATTAATACTTTGACAAGTCTGCAGACAGACGGCAGGCGGAAAACCTTTTAAAATGTGTGTTTTCTGAATGGAGATCGGCTAAGCTAACGCAGTATATGCTCCGACCATCCACACTCACAACAACGGCCTACAGACATAAATAAACCAGCGACTGTATTCTCCATGACACAGACAGTCTGTGGTTTGTACTAGTTTAACTTTTGTCTAGTTTCTGAACAGATATGAGGAGCTGTGAGCTCTGAGGGCTAACAGCTAACGGCTGATGTTGGTTTTGTGGTTCTCATTGAAGATGACGTCATGGCTCCGCCTACACTGCGTTACTATAGTTACTGCCCCAGTTCCTAAACTGTAATGGAAACGCAGCATAAAGTGAGCCTGGCCTACCGAGGCCTAACTATACCGTACTAAGCCGAGCGAGGCCCTGCAGTGGAAAAGCGCCAAAAGTAAGCTAGGTAGCCAATATAAGGCTTAGTCATCTTGCCAAATAGTGAGCCTGTGTTGATGTATGAAAACTATATTGGAACTGGTTTATAAATAGTTCTTAATGATTAATAAAGTGTTTACAACCTAATTAATAACCTAATTATAAACCCTTAATGAGTCCTTTATAAGGGTATCTTATTGTAAAGTGTTACCCAAATAAGTCCCTCCAATACTCAAAGAAATCTTCAGTTGCATTTTCAGTCCCATTCCCGTCGGCCGCCTCCCAACTGTGCGTTTATCATGAAAGCGATGAAAGAGCCTCTGCATTCTGCTGCTCACTCCTCTCTCATGGGTTCTTGTGAGTGCTTATAGAGGCTAATTAAACAGTTTGCTTGCTAATAGAATCACAGTCTTAACCAGCCACCGGCTCAGTCGCTTGAATGTTAAGGATGTCTTCAAAGGAGGCTACTGTAGGTGTTGGGTTTGCAGGATCACTGCTCAGCGGGGATTTATCATGCCACTGATGTGCCACTGCCTCCATTTTTCACTCAGATTGACAGTGAGGGCACTGAGAGGCAGGCGGGGACGGGGCTGTAAATTCAACACGCCCAAAGTCAGGCCAACCTTGAAAGGGAGGGCACAGAGGAAGGAAATGAGCTCGGGATGAAAGAGGATGCAAGGAAATGTAGAGGAGGAGAGATTAGACGAGAGGAAGTGAGGAAACAAAAGACTGAGAAGGAGGAGAGAAGGCTTTTTCTTTGGTAAACAAGGGGACTGCGTCACATTTAGCCACATGATCCTTTCCCTCTGCCTTCTTCCCCTTTCCTCTGCTCAATCTCCGCCTCTCATTCTCCGTCTCCCTCCAGGTTTCTGTCTCTCCTCGGGTCGTCTTGGGGCTTGGTCCCTGCATGCAATTCAGTACGTGTGCATGATCATGCGTGCAAATATACGCTACATGCATGCATGTGTCTGAGTTGGTGCTATTTCCACCCATCCTGCAGTGAAACCCTGTGAAAACAACACAGCCTATCATTTTGCTCCCCCCCCCCCTCCTCCTCCTCCTCCTCCTCTCCTCCTACACAGATCAGCAGTTAGTGAAATGCTGACCCTTGTCTTTCACTGCACCCCTTTTCCCCAGTCCACTCACACACTGCAGGGAGATGGGGGTGCTTATTGTTTGTGCAGTGTGTGTAGGTGTGTGTGTGTAGGTGCTGTTATTGCGAGTTTCTTTTCCACCGAAATCATTGTGTGAGTGCAAAGTGTGAAGTGTTTGAAGGTGGGGGGCAAGAAAAGAGCAAAGAAAAAGAAATCAATAGTTGTGTGCATTAATCACGCTGCTGCCACAGAGCATTATGGGAACATGAGCTGAAGGATGCATTTTGTGCATTTGCAACATATGAGTGCTGTGCGAAGGGGAGTTTGGGGAATTGGAAGAGGACGAGACCCTTTTAGTAAGAAGTGAGGTTAGAGCTGAGATAGTTGGGGGGTGTTTCGTGCATTGTGTGCACATTGCTCTTTGCTCGCTTAAGGATAGCATTCGCTCAGTGTTATTGTGAAAGCTTTGATGTTACAGCTTTTGAATTAACGAGATTACATTTTTATTTTTGCAGCTTTTGTAATATGCCGTGGTTTCAGGATGTTGTGCGGCACTTTTAAAAAAAACGATTCATTTCACATCTTTCCTCTGCTTTGAGATTTGCCATTTAGAAAAGAAGAAGAAACCCAGCAGTCCTTTGACTTTCTGTTTGAGCTGTTGCTGTTTGAAGTCTCCTTCTTAGCTGCGGTCTAGGCTTGAGGACGTAATACATATTTGATAAGGATCGATAGAAGGGTTACTGAGACAGAGATGGAGGGAAATCGATCTTGGACCGGGCCTCCCAAAAGCATCTTAAACCTGAGGCCGTCTTTGTAGTGTCCTTCTGGCTCTGCGGCTGACGCACACACTTTACATTTGTGCCAAAACACACACATTTCAATTCTCCCCTGCTCCCACATTAGTACACAGGTAGTGATGTATGGGAAGATGGGCCGTTCCCTGCTCAAAGATTTGCTTAATCTAAGGTTTATGCATTATATTATACTGACATCCTAATCACTGAGCTCATAAAACAATAAAGCAATCTGTTTAGTGACGGGAGACTGAGCAGCAGACAACGCTCTGGCACGGTGGCTGTGATCCCAGCTGATACTCCATACGGAGAGACAAAATCAACAACTGTTGAGGCGGGCACTCTTCCATCAGTGTTTACCAATAAACAGTAGCAATATGGCAGCCATTAGGCTGTTTAGGCAGGGAATGATTAGGGTGGTGATGGCTGGGCGCACTGGGAGACTGAACATGCTCTCATCTTTAATAGGCAATTTGGCTTCCAGTGATGGGGATGCCCCTTTATTTGCGACTTGGATTGAAGACAGAAGCTTAAAATAAGCACTGTCTTGGTAGAGTGTGCTTTCATTATACTGCGGGAATCTGATTTACAGTAACGTCCCTGTATTTGTTTTATAGTTTTTCTGATGATTCTTGCATAAGGAATTCCTTTTATTGTGATATTACTGCAATGCAATCAGCACAGTTAAATGGGCGATGCACTTATAGACAGAAAGAGGTTAATATGAGGACAGCGTCACTATAAAGTTAGAACATATGTGTGTATAGCTGCTCAGTTAGTGGAGCGGGTCCACCCTACCGGAGCTTATGGATTACAGTGGAGCAACACAGTGTTGAGAATGGACTGGATCCGGGCCAGAACTGGTCTGGCGTCAGGCCAAGACACAGATTAGTAATAAGCATGGTGTGAGCTAATTACAGCCGGAACAAGCAATTAATTGTGTTTATAAACTCTCCTGGAAGTGGGCTGTGTAGGTGCCCACTGGCTCTGCTCCTGTGTGTGTCAGTGACAGGTGGCCTGGGTCAGGGAGGAACCGTCCCATATGCTCCCAGCTGGGGGAACTGGAGACAAACTGGTGTACCCACTCACATCCCATAATACTACAGTGTCTGATCCCATCTTAAAAGCGGCTGATTAGAGTAAAAAGGGCACTTAATAACGGCAGTCACTCCGCTGACCTAATAAGGATTTTTCACTCCATTTCTCTCTATCCTGTCTTCCATCCAATCAAGGATTAATACAGTACACGCTCTTATGCTGCTCCCAGGGTGGTTGATCTGGAAGAATACAGTAAATCACATGAAGCCTCTTAAAACTTTCACACTGTGCCCGTGCTCTCCTGCTGGGGATCTGTAACACTGATTAGACATGATCATGGCTTTAGGGCACCTGCTGGACACCAATCAGCAGATGACATCTAATTGAGTTCTTTGATCAGAAAACACTGTATGGGTCTATAGTGCTGTCAGCCGTTAGAATTGTACTTGTCATTTTTTACATTACATTGCATTTAGCTGAAGCATTTATCCAAAGCGACTTACAATAAGTGCGTTCGACCAACAAAGTACAAACTTAAAGAAAACAGAATCATATAAGTACATCAGGTTTCATAGAGCTAAAACATTTCAAGTGCTACTCAACTGGCTTTAGACAGATTTTGAGGGAGATAAAACAAAAACATGTGTTGTGTTGAAATAAAGAGATACATGACAAACTGTAAAGATACATCAGAGGTTTTTTTTATTTTATTAACACATCATTTCTGTATTATTGGCTTGAAGGCCGACAGTTTCCTGACAATTAGCCAAAGCATGGACAAAGTGTGATTGCCCTCTGTATACACATGTCACAGCACTATCTGTTCCTACAGTGGAGACCCTGTCCACTATCTCACACTCCTGTACAACATATTATTGTGGTATCAAACTGAAGTATTGCATTTGGAGACTATGGCAAACTAACTGAACCTTTTGAAAGTTATTTGTCAGAAATACTTACACTTAAAGAGAACATATTATGTGCATTTTCAGGTTCTTATTAGTATGTTGTGCGTCTACTGTGACATGTTTACAACCTGTTCAAAAGGCTTTTGATGTTTCTCATACTGCCTGTGCTGCAGCACCTCTTTTCACCCTCTGTCTGAAACCAGAGACCAGTCTGCTCTGATTGGTTAGCTGGCCGGCTCTGTTGTGATTGTTCAACCGCTTAGAGACAACCTCTTAAACATATAAAATAATAGGGATATATTGAATTACTGCAACATATCAGTTTCAGTTCACTTCTCGTGTGATTTTGACAAATGGTTCTCCAGAATGATTCTTTCGGGAGCAAGTGACCAGCCGACGTCACTGCAAGGTGACCCTCTATCTTTCTGCTTGACATATGAGTCATCAAGCATCGTTATTTTTCTTCAAGGCTCCTTTTCTCTCCTCTTTGGTATGAGCCTTGAGAACACAGATACAGACACAGACACTGAGTATACTTGCAGCCTGTCTTTGACCTCACCTTGCCATTTTGCAGCCACCGATAGAGATCCAAACAACACCCGAAGTCCCTGCAGGCTGCGGGCAGTCACTTCCTGTCAAAACTTCAATGTCTCTGAGAAGATGTTCAAGTGAGCTTGTGCAAAGCAAACGAGGATATATGCATGATACACAGGCTTGGGAGAGTCCCTTTAACATTTTAGTCTGTTACAGTAACTACATGCATAAATGTAATCTGAGAATACAATTATAAAAGTATAGTAACTCGATTACTTTCTTGTTGATTGCTTCGATATCAAATGCAATGCAGATAAATCCAAGAGACAAGAAATATCAATATGCTTTTTTCTGATTAAGTGTATTATGTAAAAGAACAGAACAATGTGACCTTAGGAAAGAAGAAACCAAGATATTAAGGATCAATATTTTATTTAAAGGAAAACCTGTCTTTCATTCAGCATATTCAGGCAGTAGCCTAAACTCCAACATGAAACACATGAGCACATACTACAGTTTAAAAAAGCAGAAATAAATCTGAGCTGACAGAAAATGCTCCGTTTTAGTTTAATACACACGGTTAAACTCACACACACTATTTTATGAACATATAGGTTGACCTACTGAATTAGAAACAGAACAAATGAACCAAAGAAAGCAAAAACCATAAAGCAGATTCAGGCAGTAGGCGAATAGATTCACATTTAAAGTAACAGAACAGCTTACTAAGAAGAAATACAATTAATACTGTAACATGTAATCAGTTACTCCCAAAGCCTGCCTGATACATTTATGATTACATAGTGACTGAGTTTATAATCTAAAAACAGCTCCTGCAACCTTCCTTATAATTAATGCTTCTTAAATGTGAGCGGATGTGTCGTGCAGGAACATTGAAGGTGGAATAAGTATCTGAGTGTGGCCAGTCAAACTGTCAGTGACGACCACAAGCAGTGAGTGGCCTTTTGACAGAGACAGCCTGCAATCTTCACATCAGCGTAGGAGTCGAGCCAGCCAATCAGAGCCGAGCGCCCATAGCTGCACACGCTTATCACCTGCACACAGCTGCCGTCGCCCCTCCAAGGGAGCAGAGGAAAGAAAGAAAGAGCAAGAACGAGCCTGAGACAGAGGGTGATTTGTGTCGAGTCATAGCACATCCACATCTTCCTTTTAATGCGATTTTTCAGATGTGTGTGTCTTTGAGGATGTGTTTTTCTGGTCCCTATAATCCACATTTACGAGGGAATGAAAAGATGATTTGTGATTAGTGATCAGCTACATCCGCTAGGCAATAGTTAAAATGTGAATCAGAGTGGAAACGTGCTCTGTAGCCCTTGTGAAATGAGAAGCGAGCGGGCGAGGCGGAGATAAGCTCAATCTGAATTGATTTCCCTGTTACTTTCTGCTGTACTTGAGTTTCCATAGCAACGTGGTCAGGTTCCCTCGGCCTCCTAGGGCAAGTGTAATTGTTGTCGGTTTCTCCCAGCCCAACTCTCCCTTTCTCTCTCTTTCTATACTCTCTCTGTTCTCTGTACACTCGCTCTCAAGAATGGAAATTAGATTCTTCTCTGACTTTTCTGCAGATATTATTGAGCCCCCAGGAAGTGAGCCTGGACATTGAAGCACATTTTCAAAGTGGCCAAATGTTGGTACTACAGCTTCCTTGTCTGTCAGTGATACCATAGATTGGTGCAGCGATGACGCATTTCTGTTGGCCGACCCGGAAGTCAACATAGCAAAGGGTTCCATCGACAAAAAGCCAATGGGATTTTCAATTGGATTTTGGATTATTGCAGAAATTAAGATCTGTGTAAAAAAAACGTTATGACACATACACGTTTCGTTCAGCAGGATAATCTCAACATATTAACACCACTTTATGATTTCTGAAGTAAAAAGATAACGTTAGGCTTCAAAGGAACCACAGTACGATCACATGACTTCACGTCACCACCGCTAGAATTGGGGCTGCTTATGTTAAGCGTGATGTCCTTTAGTCGTGTCATTTAGACACTTGTTAGCAAACACCTTTTTTAAATTCACCAGTGGGGTACATACTGACGTTTTTTATGTCGTTGTAAAAAACGATAACATCTCTTCAGCTTGTGTTAATCACAGACCTTTTTTCATTATAACAACAAAAAACACATTCAGAAAACCATTGACTTCCAGACCAGGGAACCGGAAGTGATACAATGCTAACTCATTCCCGGGTTTTAGGACACATCACTCGATTGGGCCCAAAAATATTTGTTTCTATTGATTTAGATTGGGAAAGGCATTCATAAATATTAATTATTGATCAAAATAGTTGATTAAGTTTGAACTGAAAGGCAAATGTATTTGATTTCACAATTGTATTTATATTAGTCATGTATAATTGCGCATTTCCACTACAGCGCGGTTTAAGCGTGATTGTAATACGTTTCAAAATGATGCCGAAGTAACGACATACTTTAATAATTAATGCTTTGACAAGTCTGCAGACAGACGGCAGCCGGAAAACCTTTTTAAAATGCGTGTTTTCTGAATGGAGATCGGCTAAGCTAACGTTGTATAATGCTCCGACCGTCCACACTCACAACAACGGCCTATACAGACATGAATAAACCAGCGACTGTATTCTCCATGACACAGACAGTCTCTGGTTTGTACTTGTTTAACTTTTGTCTAGTTTCTGAACAGACATTAGGAACTGTGAGCTCTGAGGGCTAACAGCTAACGGCTGATGTTGGTTTTGTGTTTCGCATTGAAGGTGACGTAACGGCTCCGCCTACACTGCGTTACTATAGTTACTGTCCCAGGTACTAAACTGTAATGGAAACGCAGCATAAAGTGAGCCTGACCTAACAAGGCCTAACGAGGCCTAGCCATACCGTACTAAGCCGAGCGAGGCCCTGCAGTGGAAAAGCGCCATCACTGTGTCTCAGTGCTATTTAGTGCATTCCAGTTAGGGCCATATGCTTGAAAATCTGTCTACTAGAGATGTTAAGATTCACCGATTCGCATCGGTGCACCGGCATAAACGTTCAAGATGCGAGTGCACCGGTTGAAAGAGTGCACATCGGCTACAGTTTGGGTTGAACTCGCGATGCATCGATTGCGTAGCGTCTTTGCATCGGTAAAAAAACGATTCATTCATATAAAATCCCCTTATCTTGTCAACGTTCAGCAGAGACGACCTTTGATATTTGCTTCGCCACTACGGAGAACGAGAGTCTCAGTTATCAACACACACGGAAGTTGAGGAGAAAGAGAAACACAGCGCAGCGAAAAATACCTACAAATCAAACGTTTGGCAACACTTCGGATTGTTCAAGAAAGACGGTGTAATAGTCATTTATGCTATATAGTTGACCGCAGGTCATGGAGAGTAATAAGGTATCCGTAGAACTTTGTATGAGGTATCTTTATTACTTAACAGGTCTACAGTCAGCCATGATACATAGATCCGTCCTAGATGCGGACTTGCATACACACAGTATCACTCCGAAGCCGCACCCCATCAGTAACGTCCTGATGGTATATGTGCGCGGCACTATTACTACAGACGCTCAACTTGAAAAATCACTCGCAAATTGTTAACGATGCCGAGCCGCTTTAAAGTTCACAGGTAGTACGAGGAACTTAGCGACGCACATAAAGAGGCGACATGGGGTCTGCGGCTGAAAAGAGAAACCTGAAAGTGAGACATATGAGTTAAATCACTCAGTGAGGTGTTCTGTCAGAGAGAGGTGTTTAGCTTACAGCAGCCTGTGACGGCCAATAATAATTTAAATGTCTTCCTTACTGTAAGCAGTTATGAAATACCTGTTTGTGAAAGGTTATTTGTTTTCTTTATTGTTCAGATAGAAACCAATGCTTTCTGCTCACTGGTGTGTTAGCCTCTGAGTGTTAAGCACATCAGGCTGGCAGCTGTATGGGCATTGCTCTATGGTAGCTGTTATTTGCACATTGTTAATCATGAGCAATGCATCCTTACATTGTTTAACTGTGAGGTGTTATACAATTGTACTCTGGAGAGCTTTTAAAGGTAAAAAAATAAACGGCATGATGGGATGTGCAGTACCAAATATGTAAAGGACTTTTTTGTTAATGTATGATTTGCTGCATATAAGGAATAAAACAAAAATCCTCTGTCGTACCATATTGAAGTATCATTATTTTTGCATCGTGTTGAATCGCATCGTATCGCCCCGAATCGCATAATGTTGAATCAAATCGTATCGAACTGTATCGCAACAGGGGTGAATCGTATCGTATCGCATCGCCTGGTGTTTCAAAGGTATCGTTAATGTATCGTATCGTGGTAACGTATCGAGATGCGCATCGCATCGGCCTCAGTGATGGAGATGCACATCCCTACTGTCTACCTATTAATGAAAATGCTGCTGTTGTCCCTGGCTGATTATCACAGCACAAGATCTGCTGAATCACGTGCAAGGAAAGCCTTAACGAGCTAATGTTTCAGAAGAGCATATCAGACGAAGGATATTGATACAGCAGAAATCCGTTTTTAGTTCTAATAAAACTGCAGAAGTTTGAATGTAATCAATGAAAAGTGTCACAACTTCTGCAGAGATCTAATGATGTTTATGTAGGAAGAGAATTTAAACGAGGCCTTAGACACAAACAGCAGGAGAGAGGCTAGAATAACCCTAAATTGGGGATGGATCTTTTTTTAATCTGAATTAGATATCACCAGCCCTCTCGCTGACTCCAATGAGACACTGCTGTGCAAGGCGTTCACAGCTGTTTGGAGCCTAATGGCTGAGAGAGGCCTTGCCTGCTCAGCAAGAAGAGATGGACTGCATCTTGGGTCTGCCATTAGGACTGCTGATCTGGAAACATTTACATGATGGCTTTTCCGGTCATTACGGGAGTAAAATGGTCAAAAGGATCCAGGTGAGAGAGCCTAGATCAGCACTATGACCCTGAGTAATGTGCAGTATTAGAAACAAATGACTGAGGAAGACAGGAAAAGTTTGATACTTAAATCTTGTCGTTCACACGAAAACGGAAAATCTTTTGAAAAGCAAAGTGAATTTTTTTGACCCTAAATTCTTTTACTATTCCCACATTTTTCTGGATCTGGTTGCGGCCTGAAATTTTATATGTAAATATATTCTGTGCTGTATTTCAAGTAAGCTCCAGTATCTGGGATAGCCTTGGACCTGTCCCTATCTGCTCTGTGTTTTCTTGCTACCAGATCAATGCTAATTAATACACATCTCCCTCAGGGACAGCGGGGAGGCCACGCTGAGAATCAGAAAGAGCCGTCATAGGCTTGGCTTGTTGTCGACCATATATGGGAAAGAGACCTTCAGAAACATTTACATACGGGAAGTCGCCTCTCGTGTTTCACTTGTTTGGTGAACGGTATTGCGTACATTTACTTATAGTACGTGGGTTCTGTATATTTGAGGTACTTGTGTTGTACTTCAGT
Organism: Notothenia rossii; assembly: GCF_949606895.1. Taxonomy (NCBI): domain Eukaryota; kingdom Metazoa; phylum Chordata; class Actinopteri; order Perciformes; family Nototheniidae; genus Notothenia; species Notothenia rossii. Next base: position 85,827,358 of record NC_136902.1, on the reverse strand, counting down.
ATTTCCATATATTTGATGCTACTTTATACATTTACTTCACTACAATTTGGAGTCGTTGTATGATTAATACATTCTTTGGTTTAAACGGCGTCAGAAAATTGGAAAAAATGGGAAAAAAGGGTTACAAAAGACCTGTGACAATCTCAGTCGGCCAGCTAACCAATCAGAGCAGACTGGGCTCTGGTTTCAGACAGAGGGTGAAACGAGGTGCTGCAGTACAGGCAGCATGAGAAAAATAAAGACCTATTTGAACATTGAAGCATGGAAACATGTCACAGTAGAGGAACAAAATACTGATATGAACCTGAACATAAGCATAATATGTCCTCTTTAAGTAACCTATTTAATTCCAAAATTGTACTTGTAACGGAATATTTCTGTACTTTGGTGTTATTATTACTTTTACTTCAAAGTAAAATATCTGACACTGATACTTCTTACACTGTGGCCCATTGGTTATTTAGCTGGTGGCAGTGTCTCAACAAGCCTTCACGCAGTTCAAATGAAGTTCAGCCATGCTTTTTTTAGCAGCCATATTCCAGTGAAACGTGCTTCCCCTTAATGAAGAGGTCATTTGTGGTTTCCTTTACAATCACCTGATGATACAGAATGGCTTATGCATAAGTACATCTGTGTTTTGTTTATTCTCCTGTTTCTCGCTAACCTCTTTCCTCTGAAATGCACTGTTAAAACAAGAAGGGAAAAAAGAAATGGAAATGGCAGACATGTTTTTGTGCATGCCTGGCGGACAGATAGGCGCTGCATAACTAGCGGTTTCCTCTGAAGTAGGGAGAAATCTATTTGCTTGTAGAAGCTGCTTGCATAATCCTTTAGTTACACTTGCCAGCTGTGAGCAAAGATACGGCGCTGTGGGATTTGGCATGAATATCATTGGGAGGACAAAGAAATGAAACTGATAAGTGTTTGTGCACTGAGTATTTTGCATAATCCAGGATAACCCATAATCTGAGTTCTTTAAAATCAGCGCCAAATAGATGTGATGCTGAGAAACAGTTATTTATATATATATATACTGTTTGTCAATTTGTCCAAAAAGAACTGGAGCATTTAGTTGTCTGATATTGTAAACAAACACAATTTGGAGGTTTGTAGGTCAGTTATAATTGTCATTTTTTTGTTCGTTTGATTCCTAATTCCACCATTTCTGCCTCTTTTCATCAAACTGTGATTCTTACACACTGTAAATCTGTTTTCTGATTGAAAGTGTTTCGTCATTATTTGAAATGACTATGTTGGCTATAGGTCATCTAGATAGTTGACAGTTGATCAGCAATAATCTCTGAAGGAATCATGTGATCACATTGTTAAAATAAGTGACAACAACAGTGACAGTTGTCCAATTTCATAATCCCTGAACGTCAACAAGCGCTCCGGACCCAGCTGTGTGCGTCACTCTTTAGTGTCCCCTGGTTTCCGTTGTGTTTTGAGCTTCTTGCAGCGTTTTTAAAGTTGGTGAGGATGTTTCAATTTTTATTCTATCTAGAGCGATTATACAATGTTTTGACAAGATATCTATCCATAATTTGGAGGTTTTCTTGTGTAAAATGACCTGTATACTGTTGCCCGCTTCTCTTTAAAATCACATTCTGTGTCTGAGGTGCTGCTGAAGGTGAATTTAATTCAAAGCTAAATACACTATAGGTGTTCTCATGGCCGTGCTCTGTGCGTCACATTTCCATATGTACAGCACAGCCTGGCCTTGTTTAGGTTATCACCCGTATGAAAGGATCGCACTGAAAACACACTTCACCTCTCTCTCGCTCTGCTGCATGTCCCTTTTCCTCTCTCTCTCTCAGGCCACAGTATGCAAAGCAATAAAGAAAAAACACATCACTCAACAGCTTTCAATACGTCTGCCCTTTCTCTCCCCACCTCTCAGTGTGTTTGTTTGCTCAGCCTCCTCTGCCCCGGCGCCTGCGTTTTTATTCCTCTCAATGTGTTATCGGATGCTAATAGACAGCTGCTGAAAGCTAGCATGAAATACCAGCATGCTGCAGTGTGTGGACCCCGTATTATTACATAGCACTCTCATGTCCACATCTCCAAAGAATCTATAAACATCCACAGTACAGTATGTTAAAGGCACCCTATTCTGCTCATGTTCAGGTTCCTATTAGTGTTCTGTGCCTCTATGTGACATGTTTCCAAAAAGGTCCAACTAAAACATTATTATGTACTTCAACGGTTGGAGATGCCTGTCATTAAAAAAAATAACAATAAAGTTATCTCGTTCTTTACCAGCCGCAGTATCAATAATGCAAAAAGCATCACTATTTATAATCCAGTGATATAAATACTGTACATTTTTCTGAAAGATTGCCTCTTTGGATAATGAGTACTTTTACTTAAGTATCATTTTGAATGCAGTACTTTCACTTTCAGCAGAGTATTTAGAAACAGCAGTGTAATTACTTTTAAATAAATATAAGATGAATACATATTCCACCACTGGTGAAAACAACATCTAACTAATACCTCATTCACACCAACGGTGTTTCAGGGCCGGTTCGGAGCTGGAGCTTGAAAAGCACCGGGTTTTCCTGTTCACACCGCAGCGGAGCAGCCTCTTAGCTCCGGAATCCGGTTCGTTTCAAGCACCAAAAAATGGTCCGGCTAGAGCAAAAGCACCGCATACGCCACGCTTACGTCGAGGCGGGGGCAGGGGAAATCAGAATTGTCTTTGAAGTTGATGATTACGATTGTAAAGCAGTTTTGAATGTAGCATGTAAAGACTGAAAAAGTTGGTAGTAAAGTCGTCCCATTTCTTCCATTTCGTTTCGACAGAGCAAAACCAAAACTAGTAGCGCTTCAACACAATCGGCCATTGTTGTTGTTGTTGGTGTGAGCTGTGCGGGGTTTCCGCGCGGTTTGGCTTTATGAAGCAGGCACTCAAACGTTACGTCATGACGCAAACGATGACACAATGTTTCAGCACCAGTCGGACTCTGGGCAGTGTGAAAAGAGCCGGAGCTAAACCGAAGAACCGGTTCTGAACCTGAAAAGCTCTAGCACGGAGCTTGAACCGGACTTGCGTTGGTGTGAATGAGGTATTAGTGTCCACTTGAGTAGAGAGGGCCAAAATCAAAGCAGCTCTCAAATGTCTTTGTTCGGAGAGGATCCCCCATTCGGGCGACTTTAGTTTTTCTGATTTCTCCAATATAGCTGCTATGATTGTCTCCCGCCTGCACTTACAGCATGTCTCTCTTGCTCCAATATAACATTAACTTTTCATTATCCAAGGGAAACAATAGAAATGCACAAGTCTCCGCATCCAGGAGGACTGAAATATTGATGCAGTTGTGAGGTAAATGGCTCCAAATCTGAGCAAGATGGTGAAAATGGGAGTTATGAGGAGGGTGAGCAAGGCGAAGAGGGGAAGACATCTCTTGTAAAGCCGGGCTCTAAGGGGCTTGGGCGCATAATCAATGAAGTGAAGTGTGTGTTGTATCTTTGGCGTCTTGGCGAGCTTCTCAGAAGCCAATCCTATTTTTACAGGGAAGACAGGTCTGTTGCTATGCTCTTGGAAAAGGTCTCCTGCAGCTCAAAAAGACGAAGTATCCACTCAGGGGTCGTATCACACCTCAAGAGTGGACAAAAAAAAAAAAATGTGGTCGAAATGAGGGTGCGGCTTCTGCTAGGTGACACATTCAATTGATTATTGATGATTTGATCCATTATACGCTCAGAGGAAGGTGTTGACACCAGCAGAAATAGACCCTGTATTTATTCATTTCTTTTTAGGCAGAGGTGTAAATGCAGTGAGACACATGCTGTGTGTCCGAGGATGAAGAGCACATTAGTGTGTTTTAACTATTTATTAACCATTTCATTATTTACAATTTAAGTATTTACTTCTGAAATCCCATCGTTAAAGAGGCCCTATTGTGCTTTTTGGGGTGTCATCTTTCAATAGTGTGTAATATAGATTTATGGGCAAGTAAATGGGCTAAAAAGGCTAAATTCCCCAAGTTCTGTAACATAGTGACATCATTATGTAATACTCTCGCTGCTATTGGCTAGCGTTGCAACACATTGAACGTTATGGCTAAGGGGCGGGTCATCTCTAAGCGGTTGACCAATCACAACTGAGCTGGCCAGCTAACCAATCAGAGAAAACAGGGCTCTGGTTTCGGACAGAGGGTGAAAAGAGGTGCTGCAAAAGCATAGAAACATGTCACAGTGGAGGCCCAGAATACAATGCTGACCTGAAAATGAGCAGAATATGTTCTCAAAGCAACATGTTCAATCGGCATGGTAGAATGATGGACAACAAGATGACATATTGAGTTTTTGTGAAGTCATTTCATCAAAAAGTTCTCTGCAATGGGTCCTTGTAAGCTTTGTCCCAGAGACAACAAGATAATGTTTGTCTGTTATTTAGTGATAAACATGCTTACAGGAAGAAAGTTACTGTACAGACAAGATTATCGTTCCCAAACAAGTCAATCAGATTGTCTCCGGGCTGTGTTTTTTATGTCGTCTTGTCCAGATGTCGCCTATTAGACGTCAGATTAGGAAGAGTGGTGTTGGATTAGCCAATCCAGAGGCAGAATCATTTTAGATTAGATTATAGTATGTGGACATCTGGGTCGCTGCGATGGCTCTGCTCAAGCAAAATAACATTAAGTCAGTGTTGCACAGCGAGACAGTACACAGACTGTAATCAGCAGCCAGGCAGCAGGAGGATGACAGCATTAGGACGTAGATGGATGAGAAATACTTCGCTTTTACAACTTCCCAATTACAGTATGCCGGCAGACTGCACAACAAAAGCAGTGGCTCTCCTAACTGTCTGTATAAAGGCAAAATTACAAGGCAAAATAGGAGGTGTGTGTGTCATCTGATTGCACAAAGCCCTGAAACTCTCTGTGTGAGTGTGTGTGTGAAGGTGATCAGGCCTGCAGTGCACACAGCCCTGTCTGCTAATAATAATGGTTATTTTCTCCTCATCTCTCCCTGCTCAGCGGTTGTGCCCTCCTGGCAGATAGATGTGCAGAGATTACACCTTCTAATTGTTGCAAGCGTCTGTGGGCCGGTGAAGCTCAGTGTAATTTAGTGCTGTGTGGACTGGATTTGATGTACTGTGGATGTGTAATAATGATGTTAATGACTGTAGAAATGTCTGTTTGTAGTGTTGCATGGAAAAGTAACAAAGCATGTGGTCAGGAGAGGCTGAAGATAATGAAACGTTTTTCATGTTTCCCAACAAATTGCCTTAACCCTGTAAGGCCCACTGTTGTAACTGATGCACCAAATGTACTCTCATATCAAGAAGCAACATAGTACTATCTTCTTCTAGAACAATTACGTTTCATTTAAAAAGGCCCCTTTATGCTTTTTGGGGTTTCCCTTTCCTTAAAAGTGGGGTAGGTAATTTTGGAGAAACCAGCTCGAGTGCGCTAGAATTTGAAAATACACAACCGGAAAAAATCTGCCACTTCCTTACAGAGCCCCTCCTCCAACACACACGAACGCGCGCATGACCAATGAGGGCACGAGATGAGTTTGTGCACAGATGGAAGGCTGACAGGCAGGTAGGCCATCCAGTTATTTTAGCCGGGCCGGCTCAGATGATTGGTCGTGCTTTTTACAGCGCTACGGCTTCAACAGATGATATTTCTATGTATTTTTTGTCAAAGCACTTAAAATATTCATTGCTATCGGGATGTTAAGAGCATTCCATGGAATATAACAAAAAGTGTTTCTCGAGCCGGTTTCTCAAACTTACCCTACCTTTAAGTGTGTTATATACTGTAGGTTTGTATGCATGTAAATGGTCTGCAAAGGCTAAAATGCCAAAGATCTAGATAGAACATCACTATGGATTAAAATCCCCAAATGACTCAACATGATGATGAGTCTGACTGGAGATTTGATATCAACTCTCAGTGCTCAGTAATCAGTTTTAATTTGTTGTGCTTCTCTGACATTGCAGTCAGTATCCAAACATATTTAGTTTCAGTAATCATACATACGCACGCACGCAAGCACGCACACACACACTCTAACAGAGCTGAGATGTGTTCTGCACTGCCTGCGTGTGCTGCTGTAAAGCTGCGGCAGCCATTCTATACTCTGCATATGAATGAATCAAGCTGAACAAATACCTGACACAGCCCATATGATGAGTGATGAAGTTGTTAATGTGTGACATTATTGGAGGTGACAGTGTGATCTGGTGTCTGCATGATGATGATGATGCAGTGAGCCCGGCTGTGTGAGGCGTCTCTATCTCAGCCGTTTGCATCACTGCCTCTCAGTCTCTCCCACAATCTGGAGAGAAGCGAAAGAAAATGATCTGAAAATGAAATATGACGTGTCATTTTTTTGTATTTGCTGCACATTTTTGCAAAAAGTCCCGCAACGCTGGAAAATGACGCCTTCACACACACACGCACACACACACACACACACACACACACACACACACACACACACACACACACACACACACACACACACACACACACACACACACACACACACACACACACACACACACACACACACACATATACACACACACACACACACACCGCCCTATCTGTGAAAGTGTATCTATGACTCCAGTTGCATTTGTCACTCTTTATTCCCGGGGTATTTGTGTGTCAAGTCTGATTAAAGTTAACCCCTGTGAGGCGGCTGGTGCACCCCTCCCTATATCCCCCATCCCCCTTCCTTGTCTCCCCCACCCTTCCATCACTCCATCCCCGTTCTCCTTCCTCCCGGCTCTCTGACAGCGCAGGAGAATTAGCTTCCTCAAGGTCCCACCCTCCCTTTCTGGCTCCCGCGGGTGGCGTTTCCTTGGAAACAGTGTCAGAGTTGACTGGGTGGGTGCAGATAGATGGCTGCCCTTTATCGGACTACACCACTGTTCCATTAAATGCAACCACATTGGACCTGTGAGCGCACCCCTCTTTTTCTCACCCCCGAATGGACCGTTCCACCTGACACGCGTGAATATTAGCTCGACCCAGGCAGTGTGTGTGTGTGTGTGTCCTTTTTTGTTTTGCTTTATTGAATGTCTGTGTGTGCTACTGCTTATATGCAGTGTGTGTATGTGTGTCTGCAATATCGAATTTGGCATATTTGGGGAGAAATCCTATGCAAGTGTCTTCCTTCCTCTGTGTCCTTGGGAGTGAAACAAAATGGAGACTGGTCTCTGCTTTGTCTCCCTCGTCTCAAAATGATGTAGAAAAAAAAAAAAATAAACTCCACAGCTAGCTCTTTTTAACCTGTCAATTTAAACAACTGCATCACACTTCCGGATAAATGACTACAGTAATTGTTTGTTGAATTATTTAAATGTGAGGCAACGAGGCAATTGGTGTTTAGGCCACACATCATCAGGGAGCAGCATGAACACACAAACCCATTTCTTAAATGAAATGGGAGCTATTACAAACTCTTAACTGTTGGCAATAGTACATCAATCTACATCTCCATGCAGCAGATATTGAAATATGCATATTGTATGAGCTTAATTTGAACACACTGTTGTTAAATGATTTGATTTAATCGGAACACTAATTCATTTAAACATAAATTAATTTACATTGTACACTTTTGAAACTGGAGTTGTATTTTTTTGCAATTTTGACGTATGAATATGTTATCACATTACAATACATGCATCATTAGTGGAGAACAGAGAGTTTGACTCGTTTTCAGGTCAAGCGTCCTGAGCTTTGCAAATCACAAAATACTCATCATGTCTCCCATCCTGCGCTTGTTCTCCACTTTGTAACCTGTTATTTCATTACATTTCTTTATTATGTTTCTGGATATTTCAATACTCTCTCAGAAAGCACACTATCGAAGTTTTTTTGTTATTATTTGATTATAATACAAAGAAATTCCTTCTTGGTTCTCAAAGATATAGCGGACTACCTTCCAAAGAAAAGAGAACAGTATTTTTGATCAAAAGGTTTAAAATGCAACAAATAATAACAATAACATCCCAAACATTAGTCAAATAATGTTAAATTAACTGGGCTTATGCATATAATTACCAAAGTAATAGACACATTCTTTTTGGTGCAAAAAACCAATATGAACCTGAGAATGAGCAGAACCGGGCCCCTTTAACATATGAGAAGGAAATGACAGGAGATGCATCATTATTTATTTATTGCACACAATAATGTTGACCTCTTTATGCAAAGTAGTGCCCAGCAGGATTGCATTTAAACATCATTGCAGTGGAGCACAGTCTGTCAGCAGCAACACAGACACAGTATTATGTATTTAAAGTAATTACCTCAGGCCTGATCCAGACTGAGTTTAGTAGCATGTGATAATCCATGCGGGCAGCATATGGGAGGAGGGGAATTAGACGTCCAGAAGAAATTAAAGCGTCCTGGCGACTCTCAGCAGGAGAGAACATTAGGCCTCTCCATGACGCTCACAGGGTGGGCTGCTAGGTGTGTGTGTGTGTGTGTGTGTGTGTGTGTGGGATGGAGAATAAGTGTGATTGTGTACGAATGATCATGTGTGTGATCAGCAGGAGGAAGAGCTAAAGGAGAATGTTGCATGCCATGCACCAGACAGATGGTACAATTACTGACATCACTGGAAACAGAGCGTGTGGTGTGCAAAGGGTCATCATAATATCATCAGAGAAAACCTTATCTGCTTGATAACAAGATGCTGGAAAAGAAAAGAAAAAATCTGTTCCGTATTGTCCCAATCACACACTAATTTGGATAACCTCCCCCTCAGAGACTTTGTAAATTGATTGAACTGCCACAGAGCCTGTACTTTCGACAAATTCTCATCCAATTTCACCTCCTGTTTTTTTGGCACCAGGGTATCTTTTCCTGGTTGATTTGCATCAATAAACCTCGGTAAGCAAGCCATTGTAATGCCTAATTGGGCGGTAATGAGCTGTCGCATTATGCAGAGTGCTGAGGTTCAAGCTTATTAGGTGCTTGGTTGCCCATAACATTTTCCTGTCTTCCCTCGGCTGCTTCGGCGTTGCACGATTGTCAATGCAATCTCCCCTTTTTTCTCTCACCTCCCTTTCTCCCCTCTCTGCTTCATCCCTATTCTATTCAGCCATTTCTCTCGATCTCCCCCCCCCTCCCCTCTCTCTCTTTGCCGTTCTAAAAATAGCCTCCTATTATCCAGGAGGCCCGGGCCATGTACAGTGAGGCAGCAATCAGCATGGCGGCCATGCACATCAAGATTCACAATAGCTGTCATTCTGCTAATGCCAGCTAATATAATTCTCTCTACATTACTCAGAGCCCGGCTGGACTCAATGGAGGGTTATGGTCCATGCTAATCTGAATTAAAGGACTCTCATTTTTTTAACAAGATAATTAAATTCCCTGAGGTTTCATAGGTGTTTAGCGGAATATACTTTACAAATTCAGCATTTCTTGTCTAGTCCTTTTGTCTCCCCTTAGAAAAGTGCCTGTCACCTTAAATGCAGATGTTGAACTGCCTCCGGTCCAGAGGCGTGTGCAAAGGCACGTTCTACTCTACCTGGCTATAATGAACTCTGCAGTAAGCATGTTAAGGGTGTCACCTCCTGTACATACTGTGCCATTAAGGATTAGCTAGTTAGAACTACTTGTTAAACCTCATGACCTACAGGTGTCCTTGGAGAGTTAGGAAACCTTACCTCCTCTAGGAAAGAACATTTTATTTACATTTCCACGGTTCCTAGGTATAGTAGCAACCCCTCATTTGCGTGATTAGGAGATAAAACTTTTCACATATTATAGGACTTCCTGGTAATACTTAGTTATCTTTTTTATGATACAGTAATAGGGTTGTTTTATTGTGTAATATGTGATAAATAAGTGTTAAATGGGTGTAATGTAGAAAATAGCAATCATTAATTGTGTGATTACCCAATAAAGGGTTGAATTAATTAGAAATGCTTTTTTATTTTACTTCCATATATAGGCGACAGGTTAAAACACAACTCTGGGTTAAACAGTTCTGAATCAGACACAACTTAACGAAAAGGTGAATCAGATGGATGAATAGGTTAGTTAGTCAACCATTTCCTAACCAAGGAGACACCAGCTCACAAATTGGACAATTCTCCAAGGGCCCCCATCCTGCTGCCTCTTGGGGCCAGCAATTAGCACCGCAGAAAGGAGTGTGTGTGTGTGTGTGTGTGTGTGTGTGTGTGTGTGTGTGTGTGTGTGTGTGTGTGTGTGTGTGTGTGTGTGTGTGTGTGTGTGTGTGTGTGTGTGTGTGTGTGTGTGTGTGTGTGTGTGTGTGTGTGTGTGTGTGTGTGTGTGTGTGTGTGTGTGTGTGTGTGTGTGTGTGTGTGTGTGTGTGTGTGTGTGTGTGTGTGTGTGTGTGTGTGTGTGTGTGTGTGTGTGTGTGTGTGTGTGTGTGTGTGTGTGTGTGTGTGTGTGTGTGTGTGTGTGTGTGTCAGTGGAAGGCGGGAAGGGTGGGGGGACTGTGCGAATCATTTTCATCTTTCAATCTGTAAGGAAGAAAAACGTGCCCTGAGGCAACTGTTGACGCTGCGTTCAGAGCCGCTCTGCGCTCAGCCCTTGCTCAGTATTGTTATAATGTATTTATATAACGCTGCTAAACGGAGAGACCTGTTCCACATTCATCTACATAAAGCAGCAGTGTATTGCCTAAGGGAGGAAATAAACATGCACACACACACACACACACACACACACACACACACACACACACACACACACACACACACACACACACACACACACACACACACACACACACACACACACACACACACACACACACACACACACACACACACACACACACAGGAGCACATACGCAGATGAGATCGTTAAGCAAAGCCCTCCCATTGCTACCCCCAACCCCTGAACACACACTGCATTCACTGTTGATTCCCCTGCTCACTTGTCATTACTGATTGCCAAGAAGCAAGGCCCCATATGTCCCTCTGTAAGTGCGACCACCCCCTGTGTCATCTTAAAGACCCCCACACATGCACAGTAACACTCAGACACCTACATTTAATGAACACCCACATGCACACATACGCACAAACACCCACACACACACACTACAGATGATTTCCCCGGCGCAGTCAAAGACAACGACAGAGTGCAATTCCCCCTCAGCAAACGCCTCTCAGATGATGAAAGTGAACGTTTTCTGTCTCTGGTTTTTGATGTGCAGCGTGGATGTGATCAGAGAAGTCTCACATCACACTGTCTTCTCTCCATCTCTCTTTCTTGGCATTATGCAGTCTGTTCCCCCCCCCCCATCCCCATCCCCTGCTGTAACGGGAAACACTTGCACTAGACGAGAGCAAACGGTTTCCAGCTGCTTGCTAATTCTTGATCTGTTAGTCAGGCTAGCAGGTGTTTTCCAGGGAAATGGTGGCTTTTACCTCCTGTGTCAATGGAGGGTCAATCCCATTTCCCCTGTTTCTTTTCACTGTTATTCTTTTTTGTCTTATGGGGGACATTGGGGATTTTTTAGCCAATATTGCTGGCATTTCCAGCTGTATTCCCTGTCTTTACATACTATCATAATCTAAATCAAACTGTTCACCTTACATGCATGTAGACCCGACCTGATCCCATTTGCGCTTCAAACGAAAAAGTGTTGGTTCTTCCGGTTTAGAGCTAGCTGCGTCGTAGACAATGCATTTTATTTAGGATCATTTACAGCTGCAATGCACCTATGGAGGAATGGTTTTACACATACTCTGTAAGTGGCTGGTAGGGAAACAAAGAGAAATGGTCCAAAATATCTTATAAGGACATATGTAATAACTCTCGATGTAGTGTCGACAGTTTACAGTTGAGCTAAGTGTCAAATTGTTTAAAAAAACAATGTACCTAGAGACTGAATTCAATCTACATATCAGTGTGCTATTTAACTAGTGAATATGAGATATCTGGCTAACTGCTTTCGTTAGCTATCTATCTAACAAGCTAGCCAGCAAATGTTAGCTCTCTAGCTACCTATGGACTAAATGGTGGCTCTCATCAAATTAAATAAGAATGATTATACTGTGACCACCCTTTTAGCAGTGAGCAATTATAAAAACATTGTTGACATGCTTTTTTTAACCTGACTTGCTGCTCTCAAACAGTCAGTAGTCCCCCCTCAGCTCCTAACATCGCCATACATTCCTAAATAAGCGTTATTTGGATAAACTAATCACAATTTGATAATCTAAATGGTTGGTTTCTTGCCATAAAAGGTGTTTTTTACTTAATAACAGTTATAATAATTAACTGTTTATTTAGCAGGTACTGTAAAGATTGATAAAGCTGCCGATGCTATGCAATGTAATTGCTAATATGCTCTTACCGGAAGTGCACAAAATAAAGCAACGTGGAAGCGCCCTGGAGCCGGTGAAGCATAAGGTGAATAGAGAACATCTGGCATGTGAGGCTGCCTGTCGTTGTCCTTCATGAACTTGTGTTTCATCATTATTGTGCTGACTGACAGCAGTCACTGATTAACATATTGACTCTAATTGAGTGTCTGGCTGGCCATCTAAACGACTGTCTTAAGTGCAGACTTACCGGCTGACTGACTGGCTGGCCGGCTTACTAACTAACACATGGTCGGTTCACTGACTCACTAATTAACTGACTGACCCACTAAATTCTTGACTCTCTGCTGACGGACTGATTGACTTGCTGTCTGCAGACTGACCGACTCACACTCGCCCCTGACTCATCCGTCATGGCATGCGTTTTCATCACCACGGGAAAAAGGAAACCCCTGCTGCTGATGTCGGCACGACGACTGTTTCTGACTGACAGGCGTATTTCCATTTTTTCCTATTAGCTCTGATATGGAAAGAAATGAAAAGAAAACATATGAAATGAGTCCGGGAAGAAGTAGAGTGTGTGTGTGTATGTGTGTGTGTTTATTTAAATGGAGGAGACCAACCTTCCAGCCTGTTTCATCCTTATTGACTAAGCTCTATCTGTTTGGTTGCATTCGTCCATAATGTGCAATCAGTGGAGAAGGGATTCGAAACAAGTTGCTGATATTGATACTGCTGCCTAATTTGCACATTCAATGTATTATTCACGTCCTGGTCTTCGTCTCTTTTTCTCTGCATCCCTCATGGTTGAAATGCACGTCATAGATTCAATCAATGAGCAAAATGCCAGCTTTTTCATGAATCCATTAGCCAATGTTACAATGCTATTTCATTGTTGTTTATGCATTTATTCATATGACTCATCCGTTTTCTAAAATACATCCCTGTAAAAAATCTTAACCTTTCCCAGAATGCATTGGGTATGTGTATTTAAGTTGCCAATATATGTGACCAGCATGTCTTTGGATTGTGATTAACATTCAGTGGGAATATTTGTCGGCAGTACAGGAAGCTGTGACGTTTGTGTAGTACATCGGAAAGAAAATAGGCTTTGACAGTGACATCCGGAATTTAAAAATGTTTATATTTACATAAGTAGTGCAGTTTTGCTAATGCAGGATAGTTAATGGACGAGTAGTTGTAAAGGTACAGTATGAAATTGGACATATGCTTGTGTGTGTGTGCTGGGAATGCAACCATGTGTGTGTATGCGTGTAGTGACTCATAAACCACGGCAATGAAAGCCATCTGTGACAGCTGCTTCATAATCAGATTACTACTGGCGTGTGTGTGTTTGCGCCTGTGTGAGTGTGTGTGTTAATGTCTGGTCATTTGGCCTGCCCTGTTAGTATTGGTGGGCCTGTCATTGATGTGTCCAGATAAAATTCTTTCAGCGTTCCTGTTACCACCTTTGAACTTTAGATAGCCCAAATAAATTGTTACTGCTCCTATATGTGTGTTTGTGTGTGTGTGTGTGTGTTTGTAGGTGCAGGTTGGTTCGCAGAAGGTATCTGAACCAGAACAGCAGAGCTTGAAAGGAAGCGCAGTGTGTCAGTGTGTAACACAAGCTGTGCTTCTACATATTCTGCTCCATTTAATGCGAGCACATAGGCCTTCTCATCTCTCCCTTTCATCTTTCATTTTCCACGTTCCTCCTCTCACTCTCCGACTCTTGTTCAATTCTCTGAAGCTAATTAATGTTGAAAAGGACAATTTTTTTCAGCAAAGTCCTCCAAATTCTTTTGGCTCTCCCCTGGGGCCATCTTATCCCACCCAGATTGTCGTTTTTGGTGCATTCATTTAGATTTTTTTTTGCTGTACTTTCAGTAAAATAATTTCCTTTTTACTCCGTGTACCCAGACCCAGACAAGTCACATGCCTGCAGCAGAAGATAACTCATTTTCATACAAAGATAAGATATTTTATTTATGATTAGTCAAGGTTAATTCTTTCTCCGCATCACACAAGGTCATCCACAGTGCATTATAAGTGTCAGTGCCTCTCTTCAGAGTGCCTTAGCATCGTTGCAGGGCATCATGGATTTAATGCCAGCCCTCTTCCAGCTGCCATGCTTGACCTGGAATACTCCACGCTGTCGGAAACGGATATTAAACCTGTGACCTCAGACGCTCTATATTTCTAGGCCAGCTGGTTGCCCCCTGTGTGTGTGTGTGTGTGTGTGTGTGTGTGTTCAACACCTGCGTGCCTCCGGTGTGGGTATTGTGTCCACCACAAGGGCATTTTGTCACTTCGCAGCTGGTCTTATCAGAGTCTTGCAGAGCTACCTGGTGTTGGAAAGGTCGTCCTCACCACAGGAGGCAGCATTCACACACTGAGCTGTTTACTGTCTCCTCTCAGGCATCTAAAGACTATGTGGACCCTTTTTTGGGGGCTTTTCTGTCTGTGTTTTCAACGTTGATGTAAAAAGAGAACTGGATGCAGCGTTGCAGGCGGGGAATTGTTTATTCCCATGAAAGTCCCTCAGTGGGGCATTAAGCCAAAATGACCTGATGTTACCTGGATCTTCCGCATTCATTAGGCCAACACAAGAGAAACACATCCGGTTACTTTCCTTCGACGTCATGGCCACAATACCCTCTGTCATTTGATTGCGGTAAATCCAAATTCCAAGGTTTTCGCAAGCCAGATCGAAAGATTAAGAATACCGTGCATTTTCTTTACCAACAAGGAGCCCAATTATGATGGTCGGTTAGGCAAACAATTGGAGATTGATGATCGGCGTCGACATGGTGAAATGAAAAGCAATAGATCGATAGAATAGATGTCCTGCAGGCAGAAAGCACACTTGAACTGGGATTTCTGTTTACTTTGACGATTGAAGTTATCCTCGTTAGCATCACAATGTAGCTTAGCATCTTTTTGTGAAGGCAACAAAAAAACGCACTTCCTGGAGGGTTGGTCTTTCACTAGTAAAGAGACTGAAGCCCCGGCCCCACGGGAACGCATACGGCCGTTTGCGTTACTGTTAAGTGTCATATAGACCATTCTGCCACACTAGGACGACCGAATATGACAGTAAACAACTGTCATATGGGACCCGTTACCGTAACGATAACGGGTCCCAAGGTGGATAGCACGGCATACGCAACGCTCTGGGGGGTCCAACGGCTCCATGTGTAGGACCTATACGACCATTTTGTGATGATGATGAGGCAATAGCCCCGCCTCTCCCCACCTCTGCTGCTCACCCCCGCGTCAAAGTAAACTGCACACTGAATTCAGATTATTTATCTTTCTCTCGATATCGACATAAACGCGAGGGAATTCTAATCTGACAGGAAGAAGACACGCAGCTCTGCTCACCTGCAGCTCCTCCCGCTGTGATGCAGCGGTGAACGGAGCAAAACACACACTTCAAGTCAGATCATCATCCTTAACTATTTTAATTACCTCTCAAACTACCTAAACTAGTTATAAATATGTTTATTTCTACTTTCGGCCGGGTCACTCATTACTGGATCAGCTGCTGCTTGAGACAGACACTGACGCTGTCCGAAAAGAGGGAGGAAAAAGAGAGGCTCCGTGTATTTCATTATTATATTATATAGATTCGTTATTCATTTGTTTTGAAGCTCAATAAATAACAAAGAAGACCTTTGAACGGCACTTTTATAATTATGTCCGGAAGATTTAAACTTTAACACACGTTGACTCTGCCCGGTTCCCTCGGCCCCCAACCGCGGAGAATGAACAGAAGGGCAACCATGACAACCATGCTTCTTCGCTGCTTTTGTGGAGGAAGTTACAGCGCCACGTACAGGCTCGGCCTATTTACTGCAGCTTTTTCCAGCGGTTGGAGCTAAACGGAGCTGTCTCGTGTGGACAGACACTATCCGGTGAATATTGCGAGTGGACGGAAGCTCTTTTGCGACTGCGTTAATCCTATGCGTTTTGCCTTATGCGTCCTCGTGGGGCCGGGACCTCAGTCGAGGTCAAAGGTTGATGTCTCAAGGCTGCCGTGACCTTTCCTTTTCTTTTTTACTTCCACCCCTGAGCAAGAGGAGGAGAAGAGTGAGAGACAGACAGAGAGGAAGGATTGCACAGAGTGTCCTCAACTTCCTCATTATCTCCTTGGCTGCTTATGCCCTCATGTAGCACTGGCTCACCCTGCTTCATTACTGTAAGGAGACTATCTTAAGGGAGGAATGGCAAGCTTCCAGTTGGCTCCCTCAACCTGTCAATCACTCCAGTCTAATCTTAGCTCTGCCCCTCAGTGCTGCCCATCATTTCCTGGCACTGTGGAGCAATGAGCAGATTCTCTGTGCCTAATTCCCCTCAAATAGATAAGGACTTTAATGGATGGCCTACTCAATTATGCAATGACGTTTTTTTGTGTCTTGTATCTTCTTCTTGTTTGCTGTGGGGCTTCATACTGCGCCACTCTGGTCCACCTGTATCAGAATCCTTTATTAGTCCAGGGAAATGTACAGGTGACAGTGCAGATGAAAGGCAACAATAACAAGAGTAAGCTAACATATTAAAGAGAAAATAAAATCATTATAGGGCCCCTTTAAAGGTAGTGACAAGCACACCTAAATACAAAATGAAGTACAGATAAATAAGTACATGGTTGCAGATAAGTAGCATTTTAAAAGCTGAGTGGAAATATGAAGCAGTTGATGTTGTATATCAAATACTGTATCTATGATTATGTAGTGATTACTGCAGTATTGCTGAATACAGTCAGAATAACAATATTAAAATGCAAAACAGTGTATACTATACATTGCATGGTTATTTCACCAGGTCCTCACATGTTTTACCTTCTCCCCTTCTCTGCAAATAGTCATCAATTCAACAGCTTCAGTGTGTTTTTTAGGACAAAATAAGGGATATTCCCCACTGAACTGTAGCCTGTATTGTGCTTCGGAAAAGTGGCATAAAATAGCCACCTTAGGGACATACACTGTGCAACACACATACGGTTATAATGAATACTGTTGGACAGCTTCTTTCAAACACACACACACACACACACACACACACACACACACACACACACACACACACACACACACACACACACACACACACACACACACACACACACACACACACACACACACACACACACACACACACACACACACACACACACACACACACACACACACACACACACACACACACTGCTCTGCTCTGCCACTCTGCCCATCATTCTCTGCTGTTGTCACAGTAACCATCTCACCTTCCCTTCACACCCGCCCTAATGAGACCACTGGAGGACAGAGAGAGAGGCAGAGTAGCAAGGGGGTGGAAGGGAGATGCAGACAGAGAGAAAAGCAGAGATATATCACAGAGAAGATGGGCAGCATGGAGGCAGAATTGCCATTGTCTTGTATCTGCTCTTTGCGTGGCAGAAACACAGCCAGGATCAGAGGAGGAACAAAAAGCTTCTCCGCTAAATGACACCGTGTGCTCGTGGCCAAACCACCAGTTCACTCTGCTACTGCCCGGGCATTTCCATATAAATCCAATAACATTATCATTAACAGATAATTACCCGGCACTGCATGATTTGTGACCGCAAACACAGATTAAAATTCAATTAAAGGTAAAAGTGTGTGTGGGGGTTGCCAGTTCTGCCTCGCTGAGTGGCTCCATTTAAACCCAATGAATCACATCCATATCTGATGCTCATGTGTGTCATATGAGAATGGAAATGTGCATTTAGTTGATGGAAGCCAAATTAAAATAGTTGTAATACTGTATGATATCATGTGACTGCCTCACATCAAGTTTGATTAACAAATAGATACATCAGGGAAGGCAGGCTTTATGTACTGTGATGTTAACATCTGTTCCTTTATGTTCTTATAAAGTCCCTCCGTCTGCTACGGCACCATAAAAGGCCTAAATGAAGTGAACGAGGCCTCTGGGCTCGGCACAGATTGGCAATTATACACCTCAACATTTCAGGAGACCTTTAGTGGTTCAGATCGGAGTATTTCATCGGGGGAAACACATCTGCCAAATGATAATGGGCAGGCCTCTTGGATATGAATATGAGTGTGTGTGCAACAGGTTAAGAGGCTCTCGTGTGTGTACTCATCAGAGAACTAATACAAGGATACAGACAGTATGTGCATAGTCCTGGCAAGTGGATGTTTGGTGTTTTATTGGTTGTTAGTGGCAATTAGGCCAATTTACATGGAATGGTTTGTGGCTTAAATTTACCTTTAGTCAAATGACAGCAGATTTTTTCATGCAGAAAGAGGCTCGGAAATGACCTGAAAATGAATATAATATGATCTCAACTGAAAAATGTATCAGGGCCTAACTAGCATTAATTACATTACATTTTTTCAACATCCCTCATTTCTAAAACATGTTTTATTTATTTATTCAGTTTTTTTTTGTGGAATTTTTTTGACCTGTTTTTCTTCGTTTTTTTGTTTTGTTTTATTATTATATTTGTGTATGACATATTTTCATTTAGCAGACAAATGGTTGTATTTATCTGGTTTTAAATAATTTGTCTGTCATTACAGTACACACACACACACACACACACACACACACACACACACACACACACACACACACACACACACACACACACACACACACACACACACACACACACACACACACACACACACACACACACACACACACGCACACACACACATTATCTGTGTGATGCATGATGAATACACTGATGTCGCTGCAGCCCTCACCCTGTGATACTGTTCGCTCCCAATCAACTTCCCATGTCAATATTTACTATCATCACAAAAAAACGACTATCATCTGCCTCAGCCGTTATAATGGCTTTGCCGTGCTCTCGTTTCTTACCATTAACTTAATTAGTCACATCTCTCGGTTTAATTACATCAAGTGGAAGGAAGTTGAAATCTCAAGTAGATCAAATTAAGCCCTATGCAAATCCTGGAGTGTCTCCTTCCCGGTCTCTGTGGCAACAATATCTGCATCTCCCTTATTTCTGTCGGAGGAGTCACGTGAGGCTTGTCATCACTTGCTAAATGAAATCTTATTGCTGGAAATCCTCCCTATTAGGCTGGTTAAGTGGTTGACTGTCTGTTTAAGTTCCCAGTGAGTAGTGACTAATCTCCTGTGTGTGTGTGAGAGAGTGAGAGATACAGAGAGGGAGAAAGACGTGAGAAAGCTGCTTGATTTTTGAATGAAATCATCCTTCGTTTTATTAATGTAGTGCTATTTGATACATGGATTTTCATGCTATTCGGCCCATATTTAAAAGAAGCATACACATAATGTTTTTATCTGACTTAGAGTTGCTCGTACGTATTGTCTTCAGTGATTTTAATAGTATGTTAAAAGTCTGTTACATTGTGTCTCGTCTTAGTATTTGTCCTTGTGGATGTTTCAAATGAAGCTGCTGTGATGTAAGTAACATTTCCGACTCCGTACAGATTGTATTGTCTTGTCCCGTATTGCATTGCATCATATTGTATTTTATTGGATCTAATCTTATCGTTTCGTATCTTACCGTATTCTATTGAATTCTACCGTATTCTACCGTATCGTATGGCATCCTATCCATCGTAGCCTACCCTATAGTCTCGTATAAAATCATATTGAATCGTATCATACCGTACCCTGCCGTATCATATCATATCCTATCGAATCAAATCCAATTGTATTGTATGTGTAGTATGCATCGTATCATTATGTATCAAAACACAAACAAAGGTAAAGTAATAGCAAGTCCACAGCCACTTGTACTCAATACCCACTATCATTTATAATAGGGATTTAATCAGCATTTATTTTCTGTTAAACCACATTTCATTACGTCAAAATACATTTGAATAACACTGAAACTAAACACAAAGTTCTTAACCTAACAACATGTCACTAACATTAAAAGTTGCCCGTTGAAAAACCTTCACTTATCTCCTGAGACTTCAATACCTGTCTGAGAGAAGCCCCCTTTTTCTTTTTCTGAGAGCACTAAAAACTTTGAAACAAAGTCCTGAATCTGTCACAGAACTTTTCTGTCCACAGTGGGAAATCATGGCTGGAGTAAGGCGGTGCAATGTGACCTTTGCTTGTGCACACCATCCCAGAAAGCAGTCTTTTTAATTAATACGCCTTGACGAATGAAAACTGTGTGACCTTGTGGCGTGTGGGTTTCACTCACCAGTCCCATCCACTCCATCATTAAAATTCCTCTTTCTACTTCACGAGCCCTTGCCCTTCCTCCCTCTCCTCTTCTTCTATCCTCCCTCCACACACATGTTCATGCATAAACCATGTGAAACCAGCATACACGCACACGCACACACACACACACACACACTTCGCCTGACAGATATGTAAGGATCAAAGTGAATTTGAGACGGACATTTGCTGTGAGGATACCATGTACACAGAGGTGGAAGAAGTTCATAGATGTTATACTTAAATAAAAGTAGTGATTACAATTGTAAAAATACTAAACTAAACATCAATTCATGCATTGTACATCTTACTTAAGTAAAAGTACAAAGTATTGGCATCTATATATACTTAATTACCAAAAGTAAAAGTACCCATATTGGCCCATTTCTGAATCTTATTTATTCAATTACTGGATTATGATTATTGATGCATACATGTGTCTATAACATCATATACTGCTACTGATTGTCTTAACCTGTAAATATACATAATAGTTATTTATTAGTTGAGTTATATTGTGTATGAACTAATAATCTGAGTCTGTAGAGTAGCTAAAGCTGTCACAGACTTGTAGTGGATTAAAAAGTACTTCACAATTGTACTTAAAGGTGGGGTAGGTAATTCACTTCAGAAACACTTTTTGTTATATTCCATGGAATGCTCTTAGCTTCCCGATAGCAATGAATATATTACATTCTTTGACAATAAAATAAATACATAAAAAAATGTCATCTGTGGAAGCCGTGGTACTGTAAAAAGCATGACCAATCATCTGAGCCGGCCCGGCTAAAATAACTGGATGGCCTACCTGCCTGTCAGCCTTCCATCTGTGCACAAACTTATCTCGTGCCCTCATTGGTCATGTGCGCGTTCGTGTGTGTTGGAGGAGGGGCTCTGTAAGGAAGTCAGAAGGAAGAGGCAGATTATTTTCAGCTGCATACTTTCAAATTCTAGCTCACTCAAGCTGTTTTCTCCATTCTTACCTACCCTACCTTTAAGTAAATATACTTTGTTGCACTGCATTGTAAAGTCGTTCACAATAAAGGCAGCTTGTGCTGATTAAGACACTTTTATTGTTCTTTTGAATGTTTTGCTAAATACTAACTGTCTCTAAGGACATTTTATTCAAGGCTCATTGTGTAAAGAAAGTAAAACTGTCGAGTAAAACGAAGAATTTAAATAAGAATTCATATACCAGGTCGCTTCAGTGCTGTAATTATTCTGGATTACATTTTAATTCAGCTTGCTTACATGGGACTAAAGCATATTAAGGATTTGAACATATAAACATCATGTTTGGGTCTTTAATGTGCTACACATGCTTTGCATTAACTGGGAGAATTCCATGTATTCCTCTTTCAGTTGTTGTTGTGTGATCTGGTGGACATGTGGTCCTCGATGATCCCCCCCATAAAACCACTGGGCATTGTTCACTGGTGGTAACCTCGATGATCCCCACATTAAATAATGCATTTAAGGCCAGCTGTACCCACCACCTCGGGGGGGGGGGGGGGGCATTTTGGTGTACCACACACTAGGGCTGCTCGATTATGACAAATCATAATCACGATCATTTTGGTCAATAATTGATATCACGATTATTAAATACGATTATTCATTGATCCATTTATTGAACTTTAAAACAAATACAAATAATAATTTGAACAGTGTCTTTTTAGCTGTTGATTACCCTGAACGTATAATTCAACTGAAAAACCAATACTAAAAGAAATAAAAGAAATGATACATTTATATTTTCATTTAAATAAATAATATCAATAAAAAAGAAATACCAATAAACAAGATCAACAAATATTTTGGAGCGCACTTCAACAAGCTACTAAACATATATTAATATGATAAATAAAAATAAATAAGACTAAAATAAATTAGATCAAATATGTTAAAATACGATGAATTGCACAGCCCTACCTCACACACTCCACAGATGCAGTGAAAGGTAGAACCCATTTATTTAGTAAATCCAGAACAATAACCATCATTAAAATAGTGATATACATAAAAAACACAACAATCTAAATCTAAACAGTATTGATATTACAGAATAAAAGCATGGACTTTATGGAACAAATCAAATCATTAAACATTTAGCATGTTGCTGTAATGAAAGACAATTTTGGATTCATAAAGTATATCTAATCCAATTTAAGAAGCATATTAGACGAGAGAAATGGAAAAGCATACTTTACTGTAAATACATATATCCAAGCTGCTATTACACTTTTTGCCTTACAATCAATGATATTATTCAAATAAAGAAAGGTACGATAATTAAAAGCCTTTATTCCACTTTATTCGGTCATTCTCTGTAAGTGTACTGTAGTTTTTAGACTAAAGTGAAATCCCTTTCTTCTCGTGCAGTAGTCTAGCACTGGTTGACACTAAATGGCTCCATTAACGATCAAATAGAGGTAATTAGTGTCACAATCTGACACCGGTGACAGGCTGCATCTGGCTGCACCCACTCTGTGTATTCAGATGAGCCAGGAGAGGGTGAGGGGTGAGGGGGGGGGCGGGGGGGACAGGGCGGGAGGAAGGGATTCAGACTGAGGAAGAGGAGAGAGAGAGAGAGGGAGTGCAGCTCTCTCAGACAGCTGGTGATGTGCAGCTGTCTAGGAGGCTGGATTACTCCCTGAAGTCTGCCCTCCGAGCGAGAAGCGATGAGGGAGAAGAAGAAAAAAGAGAATCGGGGACAGAGAAGCAGTGGATGAAGACTGTGACACAAAAGGGATTTGGGCAGGCGAAGATGAGGAGAGCAGTGCAGAACAACAGAGAAACAGATGTGGGAAATTGAGATGGAGGAAGAGTGATGGGAAATGTCATCCGAGATAAAAAGCACACAGGAGAGATCAAAACTCATCCACGCGACCCTGCAGATGATGATCTATTTAATGCCGTTAACCTTAAAGAGGAGATATTCATCTCGTTGTCAGGTTCATATTAGTATTTTCTCCCTGCACTGATAAATGTGGCTATTGCTCAAATACGTTCTCCAAAAAGCAGAATAGGGCCCCTTTAACTGGAAATGACCCATGAATATGTTAACGTGGTTGTTACCAAGATATTACCCCCGTATCACATTGTTGTTGCCAAGCTGCAGGTATGCCTCTTTTTGCTAATCCTTATTTAGAAGGTATAGAGAGGCGAAGTCCCGCCCATCTACTTCCGACCCATGGAACCTTATTTCGGGAAATTACTTATTGAAGTCAATGGAGAGAGAAAGATTATCTTTCGATCCCGTTTGAATTGTGCCACGAATTACACATATGATGTTTGTCAATCTTAAAAAATAATTTCCATTTCAAAAAAGTCACAGTTTGTCGTAAAACTGTTGAAATATAAGACTATGAAAAATACGGAACTAGAAAGACTACAAATCCCAGAATCCCGGTCCCGCATGCTGGCTCTTAGGAACCGACTAGCTCCCCTTGTGTGTATGTACAGCTCTCAACATGCCCAGACTTGGAGTGATTTTCACCTCTTCTAATACTTTTCGCCTCATTCTGAAAGAAAGAAGTGAAATGTGCCAATGTGACGGCCGTCTTGGTGTGTGGTGCGAGACGGGAGATGTAGTTCATTGAGCGGTTTCACACAAAAAAAGTGTTACTTCACAGTTTTACGACATATGAATTGTTTTGACTTGCAAAATTATCTTTTAAATTGACAAACATCATATGTGTAATTCGTGGCACAATTCAAACGGGATCCAAAGATAACTTTTCTCTCTCCATTGAATTCAATACATACGTTTTCCTAAATAATGTCCCATGGAGGTCCCCCGGAAAGGGAGGGACTTCGCCTCTCTATTGTCATCTGTACGCTGCCTTTTCTACGCCAAAAACCCAAACAATATTTTGACCTTTGGTACTATTAGGTTTTCAGTCCTGTATTAAAGCTCCTTATTCGAGCTTTGCGCTGTGCCTCTGCTGTGTATGAGAGCTTTTCCTCTCTTTGATCCTAGCAGCATGTAAGTATTACCTTCCATCAGCTGAAACACTGCTCTACATGAAGTCTGATCTGAATATTACTCTGCACCGTGTCACCC
This sequence comes from Notothenia rossii, assembly GCF_949606895.1. Lineage (NCBI taxonomy): Eukaryota > Metazoa > Chordata > Actinopteri > Perciformes > Nototheniidae > Notothenia > Notothenia rossii. The sequence goes on along the minus strand of NC_136902.1, from coordinate 85,802,780 downwards.
GGAACATTCCCCGTGGCTTTGTTGCCAGTTAACATTTTGATTCTGATCAAAGTGAACATGGGAGGATGTGTAGCTGCGAACATATCAGAGGAGTGTGTGAGGCCAGTACCTGCTGCACAGATGCTGCCAGAGAACAGGAGCTAGGACAGTTTAATAATCACACTGCCCATGTGTTCCCTCAACTAATATAGTTTATGCTGGGTAATGATACCGACACGCACGCTCACATTCCTCCCTAATTGATCCTGCCGGCTAGTGCCACAGACTAACGAGCTAAACGAGGAGGAAAACCCTCCTAGCAACTGGAGGAGCTGGAGAGAGAGACAGAGCGACGGTTATAAGACAAGCACATAAATGAGTCAAACCATGATAAAAGACGGCTTCTTAATACAAAGACAATGAGATTTTGATCCGTTGCTATGACGGCGGCGTGCTCCGAGCAGATCAAAGCAGGTAAAATGGTTGAAGAGTGCAGGAGCTGCTTGAGTATTCACTTTCTTTTTTTCACTCTGTATTCCAGAGAGAATGAGCAGCGAGCGGTGCGGACAGAGCATGCTTCCTCTTTCATCTTTGACAACATCCACAGGGGGATTGGGGCTATTGTGAATTTGGAGTGAAATATTTCAAAGGGTTGTTGTAGAGCGGGGTTCAGGCTGCGTTTCAGAGAGATGAAACACACCTGGTTCTGCCACGGGCACTCACTGAATAATCTGCTCTTTATTTAATGACTGACCCATCAGATCATATTCTAGCAGAGTCCTTTTGTCTTTGAATGTCTTTGTTAACCCCCCTTTATTGGTTTAGCCTTTCATATGTATTCCTATTATTTGTTTTATAGAACAATTGGTTTCTAATCCAATTTTTGATCTCAATGTCAAAGGTTGCATCCTCTGGACTTATCTTAATTACTGTGGATAGATGTTGAGCACATAATGATGTTTTTCAGCTGCATTTACACAATCAATATGCCTTCATGCTATAAATAGACAATATCACTCACTACACATGTTGCATACTGATACTCAGAGGTAGATAAAGTACCTAGATCCTGAACTTAAGTAAAGTACTCTTAGGCCCCATTTACACGGGAACGCAAACGAAACGCAAACAAACTCGATATCAAAAAAGTCTTCCGTCCACACGGATACGGCTCAATAAACGTGTCCGAGACCGATCGACCCGATGGAGACGCTGTAGTACATATACCGGGCCTGTAAGTGGCGCTGTACTTCCTCCACAAAATACACCAAAAGCAGCGAAGAAGACCCCGAGCATGGTTGCCATGGTTGCCTGGTTGCCCTTCTGTTTATTCTCCGCGCGGTGGATTTAGCAACATGTAGTTCTCCATGTGCACTTGTTGCTGATGGTTGTGGTAGAGGAGCTGTAGATTGGTGGTTGTGGTAGAGGAGCTGTAGATTGTGATCTGTAGCATGGTCAGTAGCTACTGACAGTAGCTACTGACCATGCTACAACAGTGAGGGGAAAGGCGGGGAGAGGCGGGACTATGGCTTCATCGTTATCAGGAAAAATGATCGTATAGGGCGTACACACAGAGCCGTTTGGCCCCCCGGAGCGTTCCGTCCGCAGATGTATCCACCTTGGGACCCGTTATCATTTTAGGGGTCCGAGAAAAGTAGCGGATACAACCCGTTTCGTTCCCGTGTTCCCTCCAGAGGGAGTTTCTCTCCAATACACTCCCCCCTGCCTGATCGCCTCCATTGAATTCCTTTGTTTACTTCCGAAACATAGTGACAACACTATGTAACACTTTATTGGCTAGTGCTCCAACACATAGCACATCATAGGCTAAGGGGCGGGACCTCTCTGGCAAGCTAACCAATCAGAGCAGACTGGGCTCTGGTTTCAGACAGAGGGTGAAAAGAGGTGCTGCAGCAACATTAAAGCATGGAGACATGTCACAGTCGAGGCACAGAATACTGAGATGAACCTGAGCTAATACCAAAAGGAAATAAGCTCTATATGTATTTATCACACACTTTGCATGTTGTATTCTGATTCTGCAGAGCACTAACACTTTCTTTGTCTCTCTTTCTCTCTGTTCCATGCTCTCCTCATCCCTCTCTCGGACACAGGTAAGTCTTATTGATATTTATAAAGTGAAAATGGTTGATTTGGTGTTCACAGAATGGTCTAATATCTGCACATTGTGAGAACTGCTCTGCTGCTTCTCCTTGGCTTTTAATCAATACCTCTCAGATACACACTGCTCACACTGTAGCAAATGAGGGGAAAGAGACAAACGAGCTAAACTCAGCAAAGCGTAAACAATGCGCGTTTTGAAGGAGTTGGTGCAGGAGAAAAGGCCTTGTCTTTGTGTGTGTGTGTGTGTGTGTGTGTGTGTGTGTGTGTGTGTGTGTGTGTTTTTAATGTGTTTGTGTGCAATTGCGTGCACGTGCCTACTGTTGTCTGCTGAAACGGGGAAACCGCTGAATATTCATGGCGTCTGCTTGGTCGGGGCCGAGAGATAAGACGTTTATGTTCTGGCAGCCAGAGAGGGAAGAGTGTGTGTATGCCTATCTGTGTGTGTGGGTGTGTGTGTATGTGAATTGGGTGGGGGGGAGGCCACTGGGCGCGGTGGAGATGTGTCGACATCAGTGGTTTAATGGTTTGAATCTAACTTGGGCCAATTAAAAGGCATGCCGCGTGCACCGGGGTGGGCTCCCATTCATTTCGGGGGAAATTGAGGTTGAAATGAGCCATTGTCGGGCCACGTGGCCACGGTGCATACTGAGCGGCAGGCCTGCAGTGGCTCTGTGGAGCGGGGGATACAGAGGACAGAGGAGAGGCTTTGACAAGGAGACAAGGAGAGGCAGTGTTCGCTTTGAGAAAGAGAAGGAAGGAGAGAGGAAGGGATGCACAGGAGCGAGGGATGGAGGCAGATGCAGAGAGAAAGAGGAAGAAGTGGGGAGAGAATAACAAGAAGGCACAGAAAGAATGACAAGTATATAAGAAAGTAGAGAGAGGCGAGTATGATGAAAGAGGAGGCGGGTATGGGAGATGTAAAGAGACAGGCAGAAAAAAAAACAAAGGCCACTGCTCTCAGAAGAAAGGGAGACAGAGAGCAGAAAGAGAAGCATATGGATGCATACTGTACTGCAGGGCTGGGGTTAGCCTTACAACACATATTTATCAAGTAGGAACAGTCATATTCTCTTTTTACTAACATTCTAATCCTGCTACTTATCCCCAATTATTAAAAGTGTAACAGTAATGTGAATGTTTTATGTAACCAATGGAATACAGTTAGCTTCTCTTGTACCTGTAATCTATTACTCCCCAAGCCTGATGGAGGGTACAATATTTTTGCCCTCCTTATGTCAGCTGGATGATGTGGAAGTGCTGACTGAGCCCTATACACACACACACACACACACACACACACACACACACACACACACACACACACACACACACACACACACACACACACACACACACACACACACACACACACACACACACACACACACACACACACACACACACACACACACACACACACACACACACACACACACACACACACACACACACACACACACACACAGAAAATGCCTGCCAAGACAATGCCGGAAAGTTGTACATCACAGCATATCAAGCCAATGTGTGTGCTAGTGTGTGTTATAGTAGCAAAGCACAATATGTGCAAATTGTTCAGGGAGTATTATTATAATATCATTAAACGTTCTCCAATTTGACCTGAATTAGGATTGGAGAAGAGCCATACAGTTACAGTGCAGATTCAAGTAGAGACAATATCCTTTTTATTATATATCATAAAGCAAGTAGCAGTATTTGTAAAACAAGTGAACATGCATAAAAGTATTGAAGTAGCAGGTAATTATAAATAAACTGAAATAATTACATTTATTTTGCAGTAATTGCATTGTAGTCGTGGTATTGCACACCGTTTTTATATCACAAGGTATAACAGTCTTTGTGGATGTGCTGTGTCCAATCAAGAGACAGAACTTCATCGCTTGGTGTGTATCACTTCCTGTTTGGCTCCTACTCTGTCAGGTCGTGTGATTGGATGATAGCCTGCATCCCTTTTTAGGCTCAGAGGGAGGAAGTCTTCATGCGACCTTTGGTTAATGTCAGACGTCACACACTCTTTGTGTCACACCCTGAAGAGAACGTGACATGACAGGAGTCTTTAGTGACTCCTCTTGATCTCCTTCACAGAATGCAGAGCGTCGTTAAGGACATTTCAGAGCAGCATTAGTAATCCTTGTGAGTGAACAAGGGCAATCGTACACACTAAATGTGTAGCTACTTAAATGAATGTGTGTGTGTGTTTGTGTGTGTGTGTGTGTGCGCACGCGTGTGTGTGGGACTCAATTGGAGCAGGGCTTCCCAAAGTGGAAAGGGTCGCGAGACCCCGAGTGGGGGTCGCGAGATGATTACAAAATAAAAATTGAAAATTAAAAAACATTTTTTAAATTGTTAATAATAACGAAGCTTCCCCTTTGACAATCCACTAGCGCAGTGTTTCTCAAATGTTTTCATACCAAGGACCACTCAACCAATAAAAAACACTCATGGACCCGATATATTTTGTTATTGCAAATCCTACGAGATACAAAGCACAAATGAAGGCCCTCCATGTTCCCAGTAGCTCAGCCTTTGGGTGTGTTTGCTGAACAAAATGGACACAGTGGAGTCTGCTGAAGTTCACAAAAACAGCATTAATATTTCAGACCTGAAAAACTTTAACAGAGGAGAGCAAGAGGGGCGGAGACAAGGGGAAGTGGAATACTCAATTGTGATTGGTCAATTAGGACATTCAGAGGTTGTTAATACTTGCTAACACACTGCTGCTAAGCATAACATGCAGGCCCTTTACAATAGAGTCATACATAAATAGTCCAAATCTGGTAAACACAATGCATTGTTTACATGGAAGTATGTGTATCCACCTCCTGTGTGTACAGTGCAGATCAATGCAGAGGCTGTGCATGTTGCTCACAGTACAGTAACGCGCCTCAGGCTGCAGTTTGTTGTGGAGTTGGATCCTGCACGTCGTGTGTCATCTGTTTCATGCAGCTCTGATACTCCTGCCCTTCTCCTCAGTTCCCTCTCTTCCTGTCTTCTCATGTTCTCACTTGATCTTCCTCTCACTGTTGTGTTCCTCTGCATGCAAACACTGACTTTAATTAGCAGTTGCATATAACACAACAAACACACACACACACACACACACACACACACACACACACACACACACACACACACACACACACACACACACACACACACACACACACACACACACACACACACACACACACACACACACACACACACACACACACACACACACGCCACCTCATGTCTTCCTCTCCGTAACATCCCGGTGACCCATCTGAATTAAGGCCTGAGGTGGGTGTGTGATCCTGAATCATTTTCTGACCACTTTAAATGCTTCATTGGATCATTCCACATATTAAACTACTCCTAAAATGTGTACTATTATTACATTACATTTAGAGGATGCTTTTATCCAAAGTGACTCACAATGAGTGCAATAAACCATAAAGATACACACTCAGTACAACAAGAAAATGCAGATATATATTCGCTTCAAAGCGTACAAACCATTGTTAGTGCTGATGCATTAGTTTTAATGAAATACATTCTTTAAAGAGGCCCTATTCTGCTGTTTTAGGAGTTCCCTTTCCTGCAGTGTGTTCTATAGATTTGTGTGCATGTCAATGGTCTGCAAAGGCTACAATCTCTGAGTTTCTCTCCATCACTCTCCTTGAATTCTGAATGTTTACTTGGAATTAAGTATTTTGAAGACTATAGTATTCTTTACTTTTACTTAAGTACAGGATCTGAGTACTTTATTTGCCTTCAGGTTTTTTCTTAACTTTGATAAAACTGCATCTAAGAAACTCCTAAATATAACATATTAGCACCGTTTTGCATCACAGCTCAAACAGGACTGAATTCATGCTGACCTTTTACAGGAGCTTTTAAAAGGGCAGCCATCAATAATACTATATTTTCCAATCTCAGCTTAATTTATGACAAATGCTGCCGATACTTTTGATAGCCTGTCTTTTTACAGGCACTCAATCAATAGATAGATTGATATCCTTTTCTTTAGGGTCATTTATGCTACTTAGGCAACTATGCAGCAGAGGGTAAACCCAACACAGTTTGACATGGATTTGAAAATAATGCAAGATTGTGTCACATGTCTTTGTGTATCGCAGACAGTGGAGATATGTCAGTGTAGTGTATGACCAATCGGGGTGTTGTAGCTTGGGACATATCTCGAGTAATTTTCAAATATAACTATACTGTAAATGTAAGTGCACTTTTCTGTTAAATCATTTATTTAAACATTTAAGCCTTTTTACACAGCAGACATTTTGACTTGTAAGAAAATCACACAGGTGTTACTAAGAGCATTAACATGAGCCAGCATGCACAAAACGGCCCTGACACTAAAGCAGCTAAATGTAATTCTCTATCATTACTTTTCAAATCCTAACTGTGACATGTAAAAGGACTTAATCTCAAGACTTTCATGATTGATATTCTGTACGGTATTTATTTTTGAAATTATATGGCCAACACTAGTCTTCCTTTCCTTACCTTCAAGAAGCATATGAAGTGATGGGATTCTTGTTTCTTAGCATAAATGTTTGTGAACGTAACTTTCTTTGATTACTACGACAAGACAATGATGACACGGAGCCAACATCGTTAATAACTTGCTGTTGTAAATGTCATTTTTTGTTTTGTCATTTCTATGTTTTGATTTGTTTTACATGACTATGCACTGCAACATTTGTTTTGTTTTTGTAATTGTACTTGTTCGAAATAAAATCAATCAATCAATCAAAAAACTTACTGTGGCGATATGAACATGTATTATTGTTGATGAAAAAAGATAAAGTGTAGTTTTAGAAATGTAAAATGTTAACTACATCTCTTTTTATATTCCCCAAATTCCATCTTTTCTTCCTGCTCACTCCTTCTCTCTCATATTTTTGCATGTTGAGCGGTTAGTAAGAGATAATGTGCTGGGAGCCAGTCGTTAATGGAGAAAAAAGAATCCCACTACACGCTAAATAAACCAACGACTTAACTAGCGATATTGATTTAAAATGATTTTATATCGTGTATAATGATCGTATTGCGTCCACTTAGAAAAATAGTCCGTTCCGCTGCGTACCAACAGCTGTAACTGCGGCGACAGCAACGTAACTTAAAATGAGGGCAGCACTGATCAAGGTTTTCTGTAACTGTCCAAGTTCAGATAAACTCCGTTTTTTGTCTAATTAAGAGAAATGATAACCACTAAGAGCTTAGGGTTAAGACTCTCTCATATTAAACACTGAAAATATAATGGTGGTCAGAGGCTTGGATTTCACTGAATGCAGTATAGCTTACTCTGCACAGCCGCATCTTATATAATGTGGATTATTTTCAGAACATGTTCGATGAGATGGATCGGAGGGTCAACATCTTGGCATTGGTTGTCTCCCCGGGAACGAGTGAGGCCTGCAGTCCCGTCTCATTAGTGCATTTTTCACCACGAGTATCCTGCACAGTAGCAGGGGTGTCGACTAGTTCACATCTCAGTGTTGGCAGAAGCTCTCCATCGTCACATTAATATACAGTAGCTGCTGGACAAAACACACATTTTGTCCTACTGGTTGGATGTGTGTTTTTGAGTGTGTACAGTGTGTGCTTCGTGTCAGTGTGCAACACTGCAGCACAGCAGGCGCAGTCTGTTTCATGCAGTGGTGGAAAGAGTACTCAGTCCCTTTTCTTAAGTAAAAGTAGGTCTAAAGATACTTCATTAATAATCAAAAGTAAAGGTCATTGTTGTGCAGAATGGCTCAAGTAAAAGTGATTTATAATAAGAACAAATTATATTATTCTGTTTTCTAGTGTTGTTATTTTTCAAAATGGGGCACATTTGGGATCATTTGGCTACTATATGAATATATAAATATACTGTATATGACATAATGGTGTTTTTGTGAAAATGTAGTGGAAGTATTAAGTGGCAGAAAATGGTAATCCTTAAGTACAGCCCAAGTACCGAACAATTATACTTAAATTCAGTGCTTGAGTAGATGTACTTAGTTACATAGCACTTTTTCATTATACTGTATGTGTATATCAGCATGTCATAGTGTGTGTGCTTTAGCCCGAGGATCGATTATTGAGGGGGCCGGACGCTACACAGAAACATACTGTAGCAAGGGAGCGCCATCAGTTGCCCTGACAACACCACCGCCTGTCAACACCTCCGTCTTAATAGTGACAAATTGTACTTATTACATCAGCGTTAATTCTCCCCGATCTCCCTCAGATGAAGATACTTAGCCCCGTGCTGATCAAATTTTGTCAGCATAATTACTGGGAACAGAACCCTATTAAAAACCAGGGCCTCAGACGCACTGTCCACACTCATCCACAGGCCTATCACTCAACATGCATCTCTGCGTAGGAAGAACGGGAGGAGGAGGATGGGGGGAGGGGGGTGAGAGGGTAGAGGAAGGCAGGGGAGATGGGAAAATGAGGGGGCTGAGGAAGGAGGGAGCGAGGCTGTTATTCAGAGGCGGTTGTATGAACAAAAACTTCTGGAGCCGTACACCTTTAATACTTTCTGACTGATGCATCCTCAGGAGGAACGTCTTCAAAAACACTGCTATAGTCATAAAGGGTAACGGAAGAATGCTAAAAGGACTTCTTAAAACTTTCTCAAGTACAAACAATACGTAGAGGTTAAGACTGGGTGTGTACTTTCATCAGCAATACATCAAACTGCTAGTTTATTTCTCGGGGACAGTAATGTAGGTGTTGAGATGTCTGTCATTCAAAATGCAGATTAATTTAAGACATTCTCGGAGTTGGTTAGTTCAGTTTACTCTCTTATAATGTGACTTGTATTTGAGGGAGGGTCCAAACCACGATTAATGTCATATCTTTGTATATTTTAGTGTATATTGAGTGGGCTAGAGAGCCAGATATTTCCCTTTTATTAGTTAGTTGAGACAAAACAGAGCAAAAAGCAGATTGAATACTGGACATATACAGTATGTGTCAGGTGACCAGAACACAACTTCAAATGTATTCTAGTGATGCTGAAATTACACAATGTGTAAAATATGGTAATATAGGGTGATATTAACAATGGCTAATGTGTGATAACGATATATTATCTTTCAGCTTATCTTTGTGGTTTACTTTAATGGTTTGGTTCACTCCTGGCTTGATGTCTTTAGGGAAACCGACTCGATGTAACTTGTCCAAATGGTTAGCATACTGATCGGTGAAGACCAAAAGCAGAGCTCAAAGCAGATCGAATACTGAACAAATATTAGTCAGCTAACGTTGCTCCGTAACTACTGAATGTGTTAGAAAAAGGTAATTTAGGGCAATGCTGTGTGAGGTTTTGTATATTATACCTGCTGGTTGTGGTTTATGCAGGTTGTAGCTTTAATTGTGAGCATTTCTGAATCGGACATTTGTATTTTATTTAGTTAATTTATAATTATGGTCATTATAAATGTTGCATCAAAAGTACAACACCACACAGCTATACACCTAGGGGCATGCATATTGCTGAAATAAGAGTCCTGCTCTTACCACAGTGAGAGGAAATCATTGTTTAATGGAACAATTCCATTTATCTTCTGGAGAGAGCCGTTTTGTTGGGAAGTCAGATGAGGAAACACTGGGTCCCCTCAAGGGGGGGAAGCCAATAAATGTAGACTATACAAAACACAAATTATTAAAATTTCAAATGTCATTAAAGCTTCAGCCTAGTTTTACAATAACTGCAATTACCATAAGCAATTTTCACAGCTCTATAGATATGGATTTAGCATTGCCAGTAGCTCAACAGTGAATTAAGCCCCCCCCCTCTCTCTCAGCGTGTTGGGCCTGAATGGCGCTGGAATGGAATTCACAAATTAGTGTCGTCTGATGGAAATGTGCTAATTGCTGTTGTTAAGCTGCTGCAATAATTAGGTTATGATGGCAGACTGCTACACATGTTGCATACACACTAAACACACGCACGCACGCACGCACGCACGCACGCACACACGCACACACACACACACACACACACACACACACACACACACACACACACACACACACACACACACAGCTGAGTAGCACAAAGCCAACATCCTCTCTGGTTAAAATAGATTTAATTACTCATTTTACTATCCATCTGTGAGTATAGTTTTCCAGACATAGTCAAACACAGTTGACAACAGTTTCTCCCGCTGTGGGGTTAGAGACATGTTTTTATTTTTAATTTGAGTAGATTGTAATGCTAAGTAAATGATTAGATCAGTTAGCTGGCCATTTGGCTGTGTGAAGCAAGATGATGGAGACAAAGCATTGCAATAAAGTTGGTGCAATGCGACCTGATATATTTTCTCTCTTTTATGTTCACTACATGTTAGCAGCAACACAGGTAGAGCAATAGGAGTGTTTTGTCCTTTTGAAAGCCAGCATTGTCTTCTCTCTATAGAGTGACCAGGAGCCGTATATGAATTATGAAAGACCTTCAGCATCTTTAGTCCAATATAAATAAGAAATACTGCTGAGGCTACTTTCCTAATGGAGTGCTGTTGGACATGGCAGTGTCTGAAGGTCGGAGTGGGGAAACTTTCTGAAAGCAACAGTAGGAGGAAAAGAGAGCACAGTATTTTTGCTTAGGCCGTGCCCAGAAGTAAGCATCACAAGGCATTGCCAAAAAGCAATGCGTTTTTTCAATTGGATTTCGATATATTTCAGAAAATAATCCCTTTGGCAAAAACACGTTTATGATACGGAAGTGGAAAAATGATGATTATATGCTAAGCTTAACGGACATACAGACGTTCCCTCTTGGCAATCACAATCAAACTGGAATTTAATTACATATATATTTATATATATAGTTTATATTTATATATATAGTATTTTGTATTTTTTTGGAATCTTTTCAAATGCTTTTATGCTTTCAAAAATGTAAAAGAAACAAAAATGTGGAAGCAGATGAAACAGACTGGTTATTTATGGCATTCCTTCCCCGAATCTGGTTTGTGTCTCTGTGATCAGTTTCACGTCCCTCCTGCAGCTTCACTGAAAAATCACTTTTAAATCGTGTTGTTGTTTTGCTGCTGCTGTCCCGACATTTTTTAGTGCGCAGACCTGCTTAGCAACATGCTGTTTAATGGCTCTGGGCTTCAGCAGAGATTACTGGATTGCTAACCTCATCAAAGACATCAACAACCCCCAGACTCGCTAACCTTGGAGACCTGACTCTCCTTTTCAGCAGTTTTGTGTGTGTGTGGGTGTGTGTGTGCGTGCCTGGAGCCAAGCTCAGCAAGCTACTATATATTAATGTAAAATTAATCCTCTCTCACGGGCTCTTGTACGAGGGTGCTCTCCCGCCGAGACATAAACCTTCACTCAGGTTCAGAGCTGCTCTTCTTCAGCTCTGCCGCTGTAGCACACTGCTGGGTTTTTTCGGGGTTGGGGAGTAATGGGTTACATGTAACGGGATTACACCATCATGACACAGAATACATTTTCAAAGTAATCTTCCCCACCCTGCTCATTTCATAATGAAATTACTTAAAAATGTGTTTGATAATGTATGAAAATATAAACAAAACTATAAATACGTAAATTCTAACTTTTTAAAAATCTTAAATGGAAAATCTATAACAGCAATACCCAATTCTTTTTTACTGCTATCATTATGTATTTTTAGGTGATAACAAATTAGAGGATTAGAGTATTTGAAAGGGAAATACTTTTTATTTGATTATATTTAGTTGCCTCACAGGCTGTTTAAGGAAACAAGTTTTTTTGCTGGGAAATAATAGACATTTTCTGTCAAGAACGACACCATCATTTTCTTTATCAGATTGAAGTCAATTCATGACTAAGATGTATTTTTTCTCTTGTCGTTTCTTTATGCCTTTGTTTACATGAAATCATTTTGGATACCTCACCATTGACTTGCTTTCTGACCCGTACCAGGAGCGAGGTCGTACTTCAGGGTCACGTGATTTATTAAGGGTGACATCTTTCCCCTGCTCTGTTGTTTATTAAATATGAATTCTTCATCTCATGGCAGTTGGACATTTTTTGCATGGATTACAACACACACATTATTTATGATAAAGCCCATCTTTAATTTAAAGCGATGGCGATGTTACACTGGCAGTCACTGCATTTCACTCAGGCTGCCTTTTTTCAGATCTGTTTGAAAATAGCTCCATATAATTAAGTACCTGACTGCATGACATCTCAGTGTTATTTGAACAGATTATGGTTGAGTGGCCTTTACTGAGGTTTGATTTTTAGATGCGATACCAGCGGTGCAAAGCAATGAAAATACACATCATTATACTTAAATGCACCATTCGTTGATGATGCTCCAGTGACTCTTAGTCATTAGATAAATTAACTTGCAGATTCAAACACACATTTCATACACACACGTTTATTTTTAGTACATTAACATCCTCCTATTCTCTCCTATTCATCCAAAGAGCCTTCAATAGCAGCAGTTTTACTATATGCATAACGTCCCTGCATATCTTTACATTGGTCTCTAGACTCTAGCATATTATTGTTTTTTTTTCTCTTTTCTGTTTACTTCCTGTCTGTCGTCTTCTGTTGTTCCCTTAAGTGTTTACTTCCTGTCGGTCTTCTTCTGTTGTTCCCTTAAGTGTTTACTTCCTGTCGGTCTTCTTCTGTTGTTCCCGTTAGTGTTTACTTTCTGTCGGTCTTCTTCTGCTGTTCCCTTTAGTGTTTACTTTCTGTCCTTCTTCTTCTGCTGTTCCCTTAAGTGTTTACTTCCTGTCTGTCTTCTTCTGTTCTTCCCTTTTGGGTTTACTTCCTGTCTGTCTACTTCTGTTGTTCCCTTAAGTGTTTAGTTCCTGTCGGTCTTCTTCTGTTCTTCCCTTTTGTGTTTACTTCCTGTCTGTCTTCTTCTGCTGTTCCCTTAAGTGTTTATTTCCTGTCTGTCTACTTCTGTTGTTCCCTTAAGTGTGTATTTCCTGTCTGTCTACTTCTGTTGTTCCCTTAAGTGTTTAATTCCTGTCTGTCTACTTCTGTTGTTCCCTTAAGTGTGTATTTCCTGTCGTTCTACTTATGTTGTTCCCTTCAGTGTTTATGTCCTGTCTGTCTACTTCTGTTGTTCCCTTAAGTGTTTAGTTCCTGTCGGTCTTCTTCTGCTGTTCCCTTAAGTGTTTACTTCCTGTCTGTCTTCTTCTGTTCTTCCCTTTTGTGTTTATTTCCTGTCTGTCTTCTTCTGCTGTTCCCTTAAGTGTTTATTTCCCGTCTGTCTACTTCTGTTGTTCCCTTAAGTGTTTATTTCCTGTCTGTCTACTTCTGCTGTTCCCTTAAGTGTTTACTTCCTGTCTGTCTTCTTCTGTTCTTCCATTTTACTTCCTGTCTGTCTTCTTCTGCTGTTCCCTTAAGTGTTTATTTCCTGTCTGTCTACTTCTGTTGTTCCCTTAAGTGTTTAATTCCTGTCCGTCTACTTCTGTTGTTCCCTTAAGTGTTTATTTCCTGTCGGTCTACTTATGTTGTTCCCTTAAGTGTTTATTTCCTGTGTCTACTTCTGTTGCTCCCTTAAGTGTTTAGTTCCTGTCGGTCTTCTTCTGTTGTTCCCTTAAGTGTTTACTTCCTGTCTGTCTTCTTCTGTTCTTCCCTTTTGTGTTTATTTCCTGTCTGTCTTCTTCTGCTGTTCCCTTAAGTGTTTATTTCCTGTCTGTCTACTTCTGTTGTTCCCTTAAGTGTTTAGTTCCTGTCTGTCTACTTCTGTTGTTCCCTTAAGTGTTTAGTTCCTGTCTGTCTACTTCTACTGTTCCCTTTAATGTTTACTCCCTATCATAATCGGATATTCAACTAAGCTGTGTAATAACTGGATTTTAAAGCATAGCACGTAATGTTAAACAACGATGGTATATAGTTTTGGGGTCAACGTCCAGGTAAAGCGATGTGTTTACTGGATGACACTGCAGGATTTCATTGCAGTGTTCTGACATTCTGTATTAGCATTCAGGACACAGAGAGGGGGAGACAGAGAGGGAGACGGAGCAGGAGAGGAAGTAGAATGAGCCAAACAGGAACACAGTGTTTTTTGAGGCTGAATAAGAGACAGAGAGTCTCTGATGCCGACACTTTCTCTGAACCAAGGATGCTTTCTTCACTGAGGCTTCAATGGCCGCTCTGTCATCTAACTCTATTCACGCAGCAGCTGCATTGAGAAAAAGGCATTTGTATAGGTGACTTTTACAGGTGCTGAAGGCTTTTGCATTTGACCTGGTTTTGATAGCATTAGCTAGCATTTGTGTGAATGCTGTTTCACCTCTTCTTGTTCTACTTCTACTTCTTCCTCTCTGCTTTAGATATTGCTGTAGTCGATATTGCAGTTTTGATAAAAAGACGATGAATTCTGAATTCTGAGTACTATTTCATTGACTACATTTCGGAGTACGCTTACCTTATCTACCAAAATTAACTGAACATAGGAAACACATCAACATATGGCAGATGAACCCCACAGCTCAAGGTTAACTTTCTTTCATTCATTTCATATCACCAAAACAAAAGTTACTTCTTTGTTGGGTTTAAAGTTAGTTTCACAAGCGGTTAGTTTCTCTGGGTGTTATTTATCATGTTGTTACTGCACAGAGGCATCAGAGAGGGTTGTATCCACTGATTTATTGTGTGTTGCAGCAATTTGACCATTAGCATGTCTCTTATTGATTTCAGAGTCATCATGTTAATTAAATGGATCCAACAGACAGCCTCAGTGTCTGCATTGACCCGAGGGTTTGCTCTGTGCAGTACCTCAATAGGACACCTGCAGTACACGGCTAGGTTTAGTCTTAGTTCAGTCTGAGATATTTTCTTCAACTGTACCGACAGGACCTGACATACTGTACTGTATGGTTCTTTAAAAGGGGCGGAGTGAAACTGTAAAAGTCCATAGGATAACAAATGACATTAATAAATACCACATAACAATGGCATGCTGTGTATTCCTACATACACTTCATTAATTAAACAGAAACAGAATCAAAAAGGAACTGGAACTTTTTAGCACCACCTTGTGAGTTTTGAAGCGTATTTGCAATCATGGGAAGTGGATATGCTAGACACATGACTTCACGTTTCAACCGCCAAGCTAAAGTTGGCTAATGTAGGGACGGATGAGGTTTAGTCGTCTCATTCAGACACTTGTCAGTAACCGCCATTTTCTTATTATTTCATGTGGTAGAACAAAACGTTAAAATCTCTTCAGACCTTATTTCAGGCTAACAACCAAACGAAAGAAAACCATTGACTTCCAGATAAGGAAGCAGGAAGTGGTAAAATGCTGAGTCATTCCCAGGTATTAGGACTCATTCCTGCACCACTCTAGTTTGTGTGTGCATATGAGTCATAGGGAAGACAGAACAATGGCTGTTGATCATATATGGTATCTAACGAGGCAGCCGGACAGTGAGTATTTCATGGTTTGGTCTCCACAATGGTCTATCCAATTGTACTCATTTGAGTTTCTCTGCATGCAGCCGTGTAGCCCTGAGGAGCTCTGCAGTAGAGAGGTCAGTCTTGCGATGTGACCTCAATCAGCTCAGATTAAAGCTTTTATCCTGCGTCTTGACTCCCGCGCCCTGTTTCACGATGCATCGAACCTCCGACTCTGAGCAGGCAGACATTAGAACAAATCATTCCTTCCTCTGAGATCCCCACACCGGAGTTTCCTCTCTTCTGTTCAGTCCTTTATGATCGTATGTATCCCCTCTTTCTGCAAAGATGAAAACAGTAAATCTCGTGTTGATGCGTGCTTCCTTCTGCGGTTAGCAGGTGTAGTTTGGAAGAAAGAAAATAGTTCCTACTCTACATGAAACTCCTCACAACAAGGTATGCAAGTTATCCGGAGTAACCGGGTCATACTTTCTAGAAAGACACATGGCTGTAGAGTTTTTTCTTAAAGTCAGGCTCCATTAAGCTCAACATATTCAAGAGAAGGCAGTCTTCTCTACGGCTGGAAAGTTCCAAACTCTGCAACTCAATGCTAAATTATAAACAATAGATAAATACCAATACATGAACTGTAAGATGAAGCATTTGTATTTTTAATTTTGGTACGAACTACCCCTTCGAGTAATATCTAAGCTAAAAATGCTGATATGTGGCACAGTGTGCCCATGATAGACAGCTGTTTTTAATTTGAATTTAATGTCTGAAGAGCCTCATGAGAGTTGAAGTGGGCCAGAGAAGTTCCCACACAGACCGAGCAACATTCAGACGCCCATTCATCATCTCTGTCTCTGCTGACCTGACAGGAAGTGGGTCCCTCCTCTCTGTCTGACTCATCCCCCTCCTCAAACAACAACTCTGACTCACCAGCTTACCTTTTTTACAAAGATGACTCTCTGTACTAAGCATCCTATCACACTCAAACTGTATACTCTCATACATCAGTCTAGCCTTACATTTGTAACTTGTCTTTTTTTTTAGAATAACTGATTTCTATGACTTAAAATCAGTCTGATTTGCTGCTAGTATTTCTAAATGCCCAACCGGCACAAAGTTACTTTTGATGGTATTTTCAATGGCAAAGTCATATTTGAGCATCAGTAATCCAGACTTTGTGGAATATGTACAGAATGACACAACTTTAAAGAAACATACATTGCAATATCTCGTCTTTTGTCTAAAGACAACGTGAGCATTTACATCATAGTGTCAAAGTATTCCAAACTACTCACATACACTTGCTACAATCAAGGCGTTGCCTTTCAGAAATCGTGTCGTTAACATGGCGTGCTCTCCGTTGTCCTACGACCTCATCATTCCAGCTACTGAATATTATTTTGCGTTATAGAATCACATTTAGCGTTGCCGATATGCCATCCAAACTTTAAAGGAGAATATTGTAAAAGTTTGGCAAATATACATGAAAAACACGTATTGTTTTAAATAGCTGACTTCCAGGGGGCGGGGCGAATGAATCCAAATTTGAAATATGTCAGCAATGATAAGAGCAATAGCATGATTGGAGCAAGAAGTATAAGCAAGACGTTTTTGTTTTTGCTAAATGTTTGCGTAAAGGCCTCATTGAGCCAATCATATGGCCTCATAATTATTCTGTATTCTTTTTACACTGTGAGCCATTTTTAGATTCATTCACGCCAGTCTTTTTTTTTAGTTGCTACAGATGCTAAAGATCTGGTTTATTTATCATATCATCCCACAAATATGAACCACTTGCTGTCTTATCGCCTCCAGCTGTTTCTTTTGCATGTGCAATTGGAATAAACACATTGGCGGTTTATAACTATTTCACTCTGAGCTCGGCTCTAGTTTAAAATCACAGCGACTTCAGAGCGCGTTGGCAGCGAGGACGCTGTGACACTAGCTCATCTGTACGTCGAGGCTTATTTAGCCTGCTGAGAGTGAGAGCCCGCCGCTCGCATTAGATTCTGTCTCGGGCAAAGTGGGGATGATTAGATAAAGTGTGTGTGGTGGAGTGGAGCCCTTTTTCACTTTACAGTAGCAGTGCCTGTGAATGAATGGAGAGAAGAGAGGCTCCACTTTCTGACAATAACACCGAAATCTCCGTCCAGAGGATATTGAATGCACCTGGGGACTGAGGCCTCAATTACTTCCTTAATTAATCCACAGCAGTTAATGCACTACGCTGCACCACACTACCAGACACTAGCAGGATTACAATGTTACAATACATTTGAAAATAAACATCAATATATGGTAAACGTACTGCCTGAATTTTACTGTGACACGTTTCAATACTTTAATGTTCAAAAAGCTCTTTATTTGTCTCATACTGCCTCTGTGCTGCAGCACCTCTTTTCACCCTCTGTCTCAAACCAGAGCCCAGTCATATGGGTATCTGGTGTTCCTAAAAACAAACGAGGAATGAAATAAGTCATTAATTGTAGTTATATGTCGGCTGCCTAGGTAAAAAAACAAAACAAACAAACCATGGCATATTAGTATTTTGTGTCTCTACATGTTTCCTTGTTAAAAAAACTCTTTACTTTTCTCATACTGCCTGTGCTGCTGCACCTCTTTTCACCCTCTGTCTGAAACCAGAGCCCAGTCTGCTCTGATAGGTTAGCTGGCCAGCTCTGTTGTGATTGGTCAACCGCTTGGAGTTGTACCGTCTCTGAGCCTCATACATAGTGATGTCACTATGCCCAGGAAGTAAAAACAGGGATTTGAGCCTTTGCAGACCATTTACATGCACACAAACCTATAGAACACACGACAGGGAAGAGAACATCTGGATAAGGCCTCTTTAAGTAAAGAACATCTTACTGATTATTTTTTTTTATTGTGTTTATTCGCGTTGCTTTTCATAATGAGGTAATCCAGAAGTGAGATTAGATAACGTTTCTTTGTAACTCATATATTTGTACAGTTACTTTGATTCTTAGATTGTAGTGCTTTTCCGACACGGCGGTTTCTTACTTGGCGTTGGAGTAGGGACTAACCTGAATGCTGAAGCGAGTCAAAGACAAAGCAGTGGAATTAAAGGGAGCGGGTCGCGGAGAAGAAATACAATAAACCACAATTCAATCCGTTTTGAATCCCCTCCCTGACTGTGGCGTCCGCTCTGTCTGCACTTCATTCTGTCATAACACAATAACCAGAGCGCTGACGTCTTAAAAGGCATCGCAGGAGCATGGAGGTGCTTGAGGAGAAAATTGCAGCAGCAGCTCACAGCGGCTGGAGTGAAATACCATTTTGTCTCACTCAAGATGGATTCCACAGTGAGATTTCAGAGGACCAGTACAGAATCAAAATGGAGAAGCAGGAAGGGAGGAGAGAGAGGAGAGTGGACAGCTTTAGAGGATTCTTTGTTGTTGTTGTTCTTGTTGCTTTGTTTTCTATGATGTGTTTCAAAGGGTTTTTACCTTTTACAGATATGGTGTTATTTATGGGTAATATATTTATAGTGGTCTGATCTCACACGGTTATATTTACTGGTTCAAAATGTATTTTTGGGGTAAATTAAAACACTTTTAGAGCTTGAAATGAATACGTAGAATACATAGCTTTGGAGGATTTGGCAACCAAAGGCAGCTGCCATTTTTTTTACGCAGAAAGTAAGATCATATTTCTACAGTGCAGACGCAAAATAAGATATTTGCAATATCACATGTCAACAGCTTTGGAGGATTTTTGTTGTTGTTGCTGCTTCGTAATATGTTGTTTAAAAGGTTTTTACCTTTTTCAGATATGGTGCTATTCATTGGAAAGCTATTTCTCTAATATATTTTTTCGGGTTCTGCTCACACTGCTTTGTTTACCGGATATTTGGTTAAATTATAACAGTTTTAGAGAGTAAAGTAAACACTTTGTTGTCTGAAGTCATGGAGTTTATACAGAATTATGTTGGCAACCAGAGCTGCTGTTTTTTTCCCCGTTGAAACAACGAAAACATTTCTACAGTGCAGCCACGAGATTAAACATTTACAATAAAACATGTTGACAGCTTAGGAGGATTTTAGTTGTTGTCGCTGCTTGGTCATTTGTGCTTTTTCTGGGTTTTTACCTTTTTCAGCCATTTCTGGTCTATATACTATGGTTTGGATCAAAATGTACAAAATAACAAGCATTCATATCCAACATTGAAATGTGAAATATAAACAAAATAAAGAATAATCTCTCTTTTCTGTGCGCAAACATACAGAACCAGGGAAACATAATCAAGCAATGATTAAAAACTGTTTCTGCATCTGGCAACCTCTTCCTCCTTCCAATTGTCTCGCACACTGGCATGCATGCATGGCTGCCGGCATACACACACACACACACACACACACACACACACACACACACACACACACACACACACACACACACACACACACACACACACACACACACACACACACACACACACACACACACACACACACACACACACACACACACACACACACACACACACACACACACACACCCTCTCTTTATAGATTGCTGGTTGCCCATCTCACAGCCCTGTATGTAAACCAGTGAAACCCCTTCAGGACATCAAATCCGTGGAATCTGTTGTCGGTTCTATCTAGGTCAATGCTTACAATAGCTGTACAATTTTTCTCCTCCCGCCCTCTCTCCATATCCCCCCACCCTCGATCCCCCCTCTCCCGTTTGCTTAACCCCACAAGGTTGATTTTCCTTTGCATGTATAAACATCCAAAAATGCATGCAGAATTTAAGCATATTAAGCATGCTTTGCTTCCATATTAGTCTCAAGTGGAATATTAAAACATGTAGCTGTGGTGTAGAAGCTAATATTTGAAATTACATTTAGGTTGTTTCTCATTAATATGTGTTCAGCTAATTGGTTTGGATGGTGCAGTTATGCTGTGTGGTAATTGAAACACTGCAGGATGAAATGCAGAGGAAACCCTTTTTAAAGCAGTTATAGCAGTTGTTTGCTCTCTGATCTATCGGGGATGATGTTATGTGACCTGAGGCATGTGGCGTCTAATTTGTTAACCCGCACAGAGAAGAAAGAAACCTCTGCACCTGCTCGTCCATGCATTTTTCATAAGATCTTGAGATGTCAATTTGGGAGGCCATTTTGAGAAAAAACACAAGACAATAAATATTCTGCACCAGTTTCACAGAAAGAAGCACACATTCAAAATGCAGAACATTTTGGCAAATGTTCTATTGTGATTTTATCATAAATCTAAAAATCATATCTCACTGTACATGCCTTTTTAAGAGAAAAACTCTCAGCTCCCCATATTCAGATTAAATAAATTAGCTGGTGTTAATCTGCTTCAGCTCCCACACATCATTCCTTTGTTCTTCTAGTTTTGGATACATCTCTGACATGACTTCTTTCAGGCAAAGGTAAAGTAATGGTAGCAATACTATTATGTACAAGTAATACCTAAAATATACTTTAAGTACCAAAAGTGAAAGTAATATTAGTATGTGATGTGAGGGTCTAAGGACAGAGGGTGTCATATTGTCATACTGATATTCTGAACTAACTGTGAAGTCCACTGAGAGAAATGTAACATTTGTGATATTGGGCTATATAAATAAACATTGATTGATTGATTGACATGTCTCCATGCTTTAATTCTCATACTGCCTGTGCTGCGGCACCTCTTTTCACCCTCTGTCTGAAACCAGAGCCCAGTCTGCTCTGATTGGTTAGCTGGCCGGCTCTGCTGTGATTGGTCAACCACTCAGATAGGTCACGCCCCTTATCCTATCACATACAATGTGTTGGAGCGCTAGCCAATAGAAGCGCAAGTGTTACATAGTGATGTCATTATGTTCCGGAAGAAAGCAGAGGAGTCCAATTGAGGCGTTTCAGGCAGGGGGGCATCTTACATCTTTCTTAATGTGTTTTCTTTGTGATGCATAAACAAGCAAGTTCCTTGTATGTGAAAATGAACACAGCAATACACCTGACTCTGGTTCTGAACCTGTTCAGTGTTTTCCTCCTGGACGCCCTCAGAGTTATCAGTTACAGGTTTTCTCCGTCCTCATGCCTTCTTAAGCTTCCTCTGTCTTAGCGTGCCCACCACTGCAGTGAAGACAATCTCCTGTAAATTGCTTTTTCGATCAGTTTTGACATCAATCTGCTCCCTTGGGACTGTGGGCATTCATGTGATGGTGGAGAGGAAGGTTTCTCTCCTTATGGATGTTGACAACCCCACTCAGCCTGGTTTGATCTGCAGCATTAACATAATATTACCCCACATAGTGAAGTGGCAGTGACAGCCACAGAGGGATCCGCTCTGTGCACCAGGCATTGGCGCCACTGAGGTTACCACAACGGCAAGAGACGAGACAATAGAGGCTGTTAGAGGGCAGACATTTATAGCATTACAACAAGGACAGTTTGTGCAATTATGCAATTCATGGATCCCTCTTCTCTGGGTGATTTCAACACAATCATTTACAGTCATTAGCACAACAAACGTTGGTGAGGCTAGCTGCTCTAAACTTGTCAGTCTCACTCTTTAAGTTGAAACAGTTGGCATTTCTGACTTTTCAGTTCATGAGAATAATTTGTTTGGTTGAAAAATCAATGCTAGAATTGGGCGGGATGACCAGCGAGCATGTAGCTGGACTTCCATGTTCTAGATCTCAGAGAGTGTATCTCCAACTACATCCCACCTTTGCAGCCAGACATACAGAGTGTAGAAGGGTGCGTGCTTCCCCACAACCATCTCATGTAGAAATATAAAATAACTTCTAAAGGCTTTGTGCGCTGTGAGACTGAACACCCTGTGGAGAAAGAGATCCCTCTGTTGTGGCGGGCTGGATAAATGCTTTATAATGTACAAAGTTGTTTTGATCCTACATTACAATCACACGACTGCTGCCTCATGTGTTTCCTCTCGCTCTGCTTTTGTCTTTCCCAGGCCAAAGATATCTCATCACCTCCACAGGAGCCTTGTATATTCTGGACGTCCTGCCTGAGGATGGGCTGAATAACTACCGCTGCACGACCCGCCACCGCTACACCGGCGAGACGCGCCAGAGCAACAGCGCCCGTCTCATCGTGTCAGGTCAGGACTGCATTCAGACTGGGATCTGTTTGAATGCAATAACACACAGGAGAACAGTATTGAAGTCTTACTGTAGATAATGCCATAGATGTTAACAATTCATTAAAGAAACCCTTGACTTTAAGACGATGGAACAGGAAGTGCTAAGTCAGTTCTGCGTTTTTGGGCTCATCCGACTTTATTAACCCTAAACTCTCTCTCAACTCAGTGGACATTTTTAAACACCAGTTAAAGACACATCTTTTTAGATTGGCTTTTTATTAGTGACCCCCCACTTTAAATGTTCTTTTAGTCTTTATTATTTACCTACCTTTAGATTGTTTTATTTATTTTATAGGTGTTATTTCTGTTGTACCTATATGTTCACTTGTTTTATGTTTTTTTTTATTGTTAAATCAACTCAGTTGTCTTGTGTCTTATCTGTCAGAGAGAAATTTATTGAATTTTTTATTATCATACATTTGACCTCCTTGTGTTAATCTGATAACATTTTATATTTTGCTGCATGTACCTTTTTAAAGTTCTTAACAAATAATCTGAGGGGAATTTCTTGTTGTTTGTTTTTACCTAGTGATGTGTCATTTTGTAAAGCACTTTCAGCTGCACGTGTTGTATGAAAAGTGCTATATAAATAAAGCTGTATTATTTACTCCCAGACCCCACCAATGCTGAGCCGGGCATCCTGGATGGCTTTGACCACAGAGAGGTGACGATCAATCACCGGGTGGAGCTGCCCTGTAAGGCCTCGGGCTACCCAACGCCCAAATACCGCTGGCTGAAGGACAACAGCCCTCTGGAGCCCGACAACCGCTTCAGACAGACCATCACCGGGCTGCTGATCGAGAGCACGCAGCCCAGCGACTCTGGGACGTACGTCTGCGAAGTGTGGAACAGCTACGGCAACGCTGAGGTCATGGGGCGCCTGTACATCAAACGTAAGCATATATACATATTTTCATATATTTTTGTATTCGGGATTGTGGGAAACGGTTTTTCGATCTCTCTGTCTGTACACACAAACTGAAAGATTGACAATAAAGTTGACTTTGACTTGACATTTTTGGCATTTTTGCTTAACTTGAAGACGCCACATTGTTTTTTTCCAGAGCCCCTGAAGGCGGTGGTCAGCCCCCGGAAGGTGAAAGGCAGCGTGGGTAGCAAGGTGTCTCTGTCCTGCAGCGTGAGCGGGTCAGACGAGTACGAGCTGTCGTGGTACCGAAACGGGGAGATCATCTACCCCGGAAACAACGTGCGCTTCACCGGGCTCAACCGGGAGAGCCTCATCATGGAGGGCATGTCCAAGAGCGACGGGGGGGCGTACCAGTGCTTCGCCAGGAAAGGAAAGATGTCCGCACAGGACTTCGTGCAAGTCATCCTCGAAGGTCAGCACGGTACTTACAGCAGGGTTGGGAGGGTTACCTTAAAAATGTATTCAGCAATCTAATCTAGTATGACCATAAATCACAATCACACTAAAGTAAGAGTCACAACAAAAGTAATGTAATCTGATTACTTTCTGTTACTTCTGGATTACCTCAATTTCAAATGTAAGGCAACAAAAATCCAAGATAAAATGAATATCAATACGATGTTTTTTACTTCGGTGTATAATGTAAGACAACACCACAATGTGACCTAAGAAAGTAATAAGGATACAAAATGATATGTAGTTGTATAGTTAAGAAATGCTATTTTAGTTTAATACATGAATTAAAAGCAAACAGTCTTTTTGTGTATTAAATCAGGTGTCAATCAACTACATTTAAAAAAGGATATTTAAAAAATAGAAGAATGTGTGATGTTGTGGAAACTTGGAATAATGAACAAAGCAGATCTAGTCCAAACTGAATATTTTACTGTATATTATTCCAGCAGTTTACAACAAGAACACTAGTACACTGGGAATCATGCACTCCACAACTCGTATTCATTTCATCAATCAAATAACCTGGAAAAACACAGAGCAGGATACTTCCTTGCACTTCAAAATAAAAGCATTTCCTGTCAACATTTCAAAGTAAAACAGAATGATTACCCTTGTACTTAGAGGTAAATAATTTGACAATATGCTTCAACATTTGTCCTGTCACTTATGTCCGTAAGCAAATAAACTCATGTTTACAGAGCAGCCTGAGCAGAAGTACTGTAGCAGCTGTGAGTTAGCAGAAACAGATTCAGGAGATCGATACAGGGTTTTGTGTCGAGGGCGTCCTCCTACGACTCTCCACCATTAGAATGATAATCCCAGACTTCTCCAACACACACACACACACACACACACACACACACACACACACACACACACACACACACACACACACACACACACACACACACACACACACACACACACACACACACACACACACACACACACACACACACACACACACACACACACACACACACACACACACACACACACACACACACACACACAAATCCAATAGCTCACATTGGCAGCGTTGCTCAGGCAACTGTATCCTATGGTCTGGGAGCTGTAGAAAGGAGATATTGAAATCAATCTTTATTTGTATAGCCCAATATCACAAAACATGTGGGCTTTACAGATTAAAAATAAATAACATTGTAAATGATGGAGTTACAGCTAAATGAAAATACAAGATAGTGTATGTAATACAAATAGAAATAGAAAATAAATTAAGATAACAAAAAATGACATTAAAAAGACAAAACATTCAAATTATTCAAATTTAAGTACCATCAAAATGAAATGAAATCATGTGGAACAGATCTAGATGATCAGAGAGCAGCAGCATGCAGACATACTGTACACGTTTCAGAAGCAAACGGCTCGTGGACAAAAGTTTTTTTTGTGGTTTTTGTTTTATTTCACAGATTGACCCCTTACAGTAACTACAGTTAATACGGGTGATTCATCTGGAAAGCACAAATTAATCACAATACCAAGTGTGAACCAAAGTTGCTCCCGCTCCACCAGCAAGGGATGTTTACCATGAAAGGCATGGGAGTTAAAACACAAAGAAAATTAGGAATCAACACAAGATTATTACACTGTGTCGGATTTCATGCCAACAATTCAGAAATCATGTTTTAATAAAGTAAGAAACGCTCTGATTGATCTCACCAGTTAGTTAGTCATCTCTTTATTACAACACCCCGTCTATTTGTTTTTAACTCCCCCCCAAAAAAACAAGGATTTTAAACTTGTGATGAATCATGACTAATCAAGAGCCAACTTGATGGACTATGTGGGGGCAACACTTCAGTTTAACATCTTCATTCACTCTCCTGTCCCCCCCCCCCCCCCCACGTCGCCCCCCCCCGGGTGTAGATGGTACTCCAAAGATCCTGGCCTCGTTCAGCGAGAAGGTGGTGAACCCCAACGAGCCCGTCTTCCTGGTCTGCAACGTGAAGGGCACGCCTCCCCCCCGCTGCACCTGGTCTCTGGACGACGACCCCGTCATCAAGGACTCCCACCACCACCTGGGCCACTACGAGACCCACGAGGGCCACGTGGTCAGCCAGCTGAACGTCACGCACACCCAGGTGCAGGACGGGGGGGTGTACCGGTGCACGTGCAGCAACTCGGCCGGGCTCGTGTACCACCAGGCTCGAATAAACGTAAGAGGTGCTTGTCAAATCAGCTCCTCCAAGAACAACAATACACATACCTGTCTGTCTCTCTGTGTGTGTTTGTCTGTGTCTGTCTGTCCCGCTGCCTGTCTGGTGCTTTCAGGAAATGAGCGCTGGTTTTTGTCTGAAATTAAAAAGGGTGTTAGGAATTTAAAATACAAAAAAGGCGCGATTGTCACTCCTGTGGTTCAGGGCAGGCAGTTGCGAGCTAGCTAACAAGCTAACAGGCTAATGACATTCGTTTTTGTGCGCCATACGGATAGGACTACAGTTTTAGTCAGAGCTACAAGAAAATCATCAGTCGTCTGTTTATATCATGTTGTGTACGCTTTTGTACAGATATTCTCACTTTAACTTCTTAAATCCATATTTTAAGGGTAACCAAATGTTATTTCAGTCACCTAGAGGGGCATATGAATATCTCTACAATACAATAGTTGACCCATGATGGGCAGAACGACACTGTCATGCTTAAAGTTGGGCAAATTAAAAAGACCTTACGTTCTTGTTTTGAGTAGATTTGATCAAGTGTTAAATGTGTTAACTATTAGGTTCCTAATCACATTTGCACTGATTGATTTTGCCTTAATCTTATTTTTTGGAATCGTCCTTTTCCCCTCCGAATGATCACTTCCTAAATGCCTGTATTTTTAGCTCAAGTGAATTCCCCCGGCTTGCTGCACATATCTGGATATTGGGTTTTCAAAATGGGCTGGTTTCTAAATAGCCGGAAGAAAAAAAGATATGACTTTCTATTTGCATGAATGCATTTATCTGCGGGTGTGTGTGTGTTTCGTTCTGCGTGTGTTTACTCAAGCAGCCCATTCACGATCAGATGTTAAAGCGATTACTCTATTTCCATTTTATGAGGCGCAGAATGCAGATTACAGTGATGTGGGTAAACAGCAGGAGCAGCATTATAAGCATCAGCGGCGCAGTGTTATCTAAATGTTTTCCTGCAGACGGCGAGCACACTTTAATCACTTTACCGCCTTCTGCTCACAGTTAAGCCTAACATCTTGTGGTAAAACAAACAAGTTTATTTTGCGTGTATTAATATTTTAGTGGCAGGTTTAATACGTGAAGCTGTAGAGAGAAATGTTCTGTTTCATGTTTTGTGTCTAGCAGTTGTTTAAATTCATTTTGTAAAGTATTTTATTTACAAAAACACCAAAAATAAAGCCAACGTGATTCGATTCACCTTCCACCGAATGTCTTTATAGAGGATCTTTTCCCCTTCTCTGTCCCTCTTTTAGGCCGAGCCAACATCCGCCCGATGAAAAACATCACGGCGATCGCTGGACGAGACGCGTTCATTCACTGCCGTGTGATTGGCTACCCTTACTACTCTATAAAGTGGTACAAGAACTCTGCACTGCTGCCGTTCAACCACCGGCAGCGAGCGTTCGAGAACAACGGCACGCTGAAGCTGACCAACGTGCAGCAAGTGGACGCCGGCGAGTACAACTGCAAAGTGATGGTCCAACCCAACAAGATGGACTCCCAGAGCGTGCACCTGTGCGTCAGAGGTCAGTCCCACGCAGCTAAATATGATCCACACCCCTGGGATCAGGTTCGGAGCGTAATCGATCAGAAAAAACCTCACTACTCGAGTGATGTATCAGTTAACAAAAGTACCAAACAGCCACCCTTGCACCTACTGTAATGTCATACATACAATACTCTGTAAAGGTGTGGGTGTGAATTCATCATGGCCCAATCAGAAAGTTAAACAAAGAGACTACACAGGCTAAACAAACAAGTCAGAGGGTTAAAACAGAATCATATAAGTACATCAGGTTTCATAGAGCCAAACATTTCAAGTGCTACTCAACTGGCTTTAGATGAGCCAGTCCTTTATTAGTATATAAGTCAATCAATGTTTATTTATATAGCCCAATATCACAAATGTTACATTTGTCTCAGTGGACTTCACAGTTTGTACAGAATATCAGTATGACAATACGACACCCTCTGTCCTTAGACCCTCACATCGTACAAGGAAAAACTTCCAGAGAAAACCCAGTTTAAAGGGAAAAATGGGAGAAACCTCAGGGAGAGCAACAGAGGAGGGATCCCTCTCCCAGGACG
Organism: Notothenia rossii; assembly: GCF_949606895.1. Classification (NCBI taxonomy): domain Eukaryota; kingdom Metazoa; phylum Chordata; class Actinopteri; order Perciformes; family Nototheniidae; genus Notothenia; species Notothenia rossii. Next base: position 85,774,470 of record NC_136902.1, on the reverse strand, counting down.
GACAGACGTGCAATAGATGCCGTGTGTAAATTGAAAAGATAATACATTTGCACCATAGGTAGTCCAAATGTTTGGAAATGCATGTGTGTATAGGAAGATGAATCCACAAGGATATCCATCCAGGACTTATGATCCAGGACCACAGCCACGACTCAAGATCCAGGACTCGCAATCCATGACACAGGACCGCAGGATCATCCATGACTCCGGATCCCGGCGTATATAGACACCAAAAAGAAAGACATTTGGGGAAGCTGGGTTAATCGGAACATGAGAGTACACAGGTATAGACAGAGAGAAGGAAGAAGTAAGATGTCCCCCGACAAACTAAGCCTATATCAGCAAAACTAGGGGCTGAATCTAATCAGCAATAACTATAAGCTTTATCAAAAAGGAAGGTCTTAAGCGCACTCTTAAAAACGGATAGGGTGTCTGCCGCCCGAACACAAACTGGAAGCTGATTCCACAAAAGTGGAGCTTGATAAGAAAAGGCTCTGGCTCCCATTGTACTTTTAGAGACTCTAGGAACAACCAACAACCCTGCATTCTTGGAACGCAATGCCCTAGTAGGACAATAGGGTATAATGAGTTCTTTAAGGTAAGATGGCGCCTGCCCATTAAGGGCTTTTTAGGCGAGAAGAAGAATTTTAAATTCTATCCTGTGTTCTATAGGGAGCCAGTGTAAGGCAGCCAGAACAGGAGTAATGTGGTCCCTTTTCCTAACTCTGGTTAGTACACGAGCTGCAGCATTTTGAATCAGCTGAAGCGACTTGACTGACTTCTTGGTACACCCTGATAATAAGGAGTTACAATAATCCAGCCTTGAAGTAACAAATGCATGGACTAGTTTCTCTGCATCGTTTTGAGGCAAGATATGCCTGATTTTTGCAATGTTACGTAGATGGAAGTAGGCGGTCCTTGAAATTGATTTTATGTGGGCGTTAAAGGATAAATCCTGATCAAATATAACACCAAGATTCCTATATAAGTGCTTTGTTAGTCATTCTATCGCTCGAAGTGGAGTCGAAAGAGATGAGTTTTCAGTTCCCCCCCCGGAAGATGTGTAAGCTTTCTGCTGTCCTGATTTCAATGGGGAGCTCATTCCACCATTTTGGAGCCAGGATAGCAAACCCACGCGTTTTTGCTGATCGGAACTTGGGTCCCCCTCGCAGTGCGGGTGCAGCGAGCCGTTTGGCTGATGCATAAAGGCTCCCTCTGAAGGTCGGACCAGCGCCGTATAGATAGAATGTGTACTGATAATATCCGCAATATAAATCTTTAAACTTCTTCTTACCTTTAAAAGTCCGTCACGAACGGTCTATTATGCTGCAACTCTACAGCTCTGCTAGCCTTGGCGCTAACTTCCGGGGAACGGTTGAGAGGCTCCACGATCCGCCATTGCTGTAAAAAAGTGGTCGGAGATGACGTAACTCTCAGTCTATACGGCGCTGGGTCGGACCAATCGGGATCTTCTAAGCTTCAAGTGGGCGGGACAAGGCAGCACAATGGCAACTAAGGGGCAGCACAGCTAACAATCATACAGAAACTCACAGGACTGTTAGTGGAGGCTGCGGCTGTAACAGTAACTATGAGTGTTAAATTAATGTAAAAAGTACAATATTTGCCTCTGAAATGTGTGGAAGCATAAACTTGCATACAACGGAATCACTCAAGTGAAGTACAATTGTGTCAAAATAGTACTTAGTTACTTTCCAACACTGCTACTACATCAATCTACTGTTTTATCCACTCATCCAAACCCCTGATGACAGGAATAGCGCTTATCCAGAGTGTGTTTAGAGTCAAACTGTATGCATAATACAACAACACGGTAATACAATTAGATCTATGCAAACAGACTGCTCTACATTCAGAGGGAAATCTCTAGCCGTCACACACACACACACACACACACACACACACACACACACACACACACACACACACACACACACACACACACACACACACACACACACACACACACACACACACACACACACACACACACACACACACACACACACACACACACACACACACACACACACACACACACGTCATCTGTGTGTGAGTGTCCAGTGAGTTCAACTAACAGTGAAATCAGAAGCACTTTAGCACCTTATTTAATTCACAACAAAGTGGAGATAATGGTCTCCGGGGAAACCCAAAGACACTTGCGCATTTTAAGCATGAGCAGAGTAAATTAACAAATGCACTCGCTCTCTATAGCACCGCTGGGAAGTGTTGCTTTATATCATGGCACTCTCTTCAGCTCTCCCCCTCTGTTCCCCTCCCTCCAGTGGAAAGTGTAATATAGCATACTGTACAGAGGGAGGGGAGGAGAGGGGAGGGGGCCCTAATGGGGAAGCCCTTTTTAAGTATTACCTTTTACAGAGGTAAGATCAGTCACTGTGTAATATCACTGCTACAGCTTTCATTACTCTGTAACTGGGAATGAGCAGATTGTTTTACTAGATCAACAGCTGCCCACCTTTTGTGTGAGGGTCTTTTTATTTATATCTATTTACAATAACTAGTTACCTTTACAAAAATGTGATCTTATCTGAGTATCACAATATAAAGTAACCTGATTGCTTTCTGTTCAAATCTGAGCTGACAGAAAATACTCAGTTTTAGTTTAATACACACAGTTAAACTCAGACATACTTTTTTATAACATATAGGTTCACCTACTGAATTAAAACAGATCAAATGAACCAAAGAAAGTGAAAACCATAAAGCAGATTCAGGCAGTAGGCGTATAGATTCACATTTAAAGTATTAACCTAAAGAACAGTACAGCTTACAGAGGACAAATGACATTAACATTGGAATCTGCAGGTGATCCCCCGTTTTTAGAAATGTAGCAGTAAACTGATTACATCTTTTGAACATAACTGTAAGGGAATACAGGTACCTTTTTTGTATCCTGGTTACATCATCCCGTTACTCTTTTAAACCTGCTCACGACTTTGATCTCTGTGTCTCCTCCTCTCTGTCAGTCCCTCCCTACATCCAGCCCTTTGAGTTCCAGCGCTTCACCATCGGGCAGCGCGTCTTCATCCCCTGCGTGGTCATGTCGGGCGACCGCCCTCTGGACATCACCTGGCAGAAGGACGGGCGTCCCATCCCCATCAGCCTGGGCGTAACCGTGGACAACATCGACTTCACCAGCTCGCTGCGCATCTCCAACCTGACGCCCGACCACAACGGCAACTACACCTGCGTCGCCCGCAACGAGGCGGCTGCCGTGGAGCACCAGAGTCAGCTCATTGTGAGAGGTGAGAGGGGAACACAGGAACAGATTTTGGAGTTGGTTTGGGATCGGGTCTAAATACGTACTGGAACCTAGTGGACTACCATCATTTGTTGTATGTGAGAAGTTTTTTTTATTTGAAGTAATCCCTGACATGCCAAACTTTACTTATCACTTCCTCCTGTCTGGCTGAAGGTACAATGGACTAATGCTGTGTGACTGGTATGAACATCTGCACACAAAGACTATAATACATACAACTAAAACATGTGTCAACAGTGTGGGGAAAGTCTCTTTGAAATCTAGGTTGCAGATTACTACAGTAGTTACTCTGTTAAGAAATTGGGTGATTTCAATTATTTGAGGAAGTTACTTAAAGTCATGTTAGTAGATTAAACAGATGTTTTTAACTTGGCAGGGCCTACACATTTAAGTTAATCCAGGAAGTGTAAAGGTTCTCAAAACTGATTAGTGTAAAACCTTTATTAAAATGATCTGTGTGTGTGTGTGTGTGTGTGTGTGTGTGTGTGTGTGTGTGTGTGTGTGTGTGTGTGTGTGTGTGTGTGTGTGTGTGTGTGTGTGTGTGTGTGTGTGTGTGTGTGTGTGTGTGTGTGTGTGTGTGTGTGTGTGTGTGTGTGTGTGTGTGTGTGTGTGTGTGTGTGTGTGTGTGTGTGTGTGTGTGTGTGTGTGTGTGTGTGTGTGTGTGTGTGTGTGCAGTTCCCCCTCAGTTTGTGGTGCAGCCTGAGGATCAGGACGGGATCTACGGGAAGACTGTGACTCTGAACTGCTCGGCTGAAGGATACCCTCCACCCACCATCGTATGGGAACACTCCAAAGGTACATCCAACACAGCACGCATTATACCTACTGCAAGCTAACCTGCAGATACATAGGAAGTATCATTTGAAATTAAGTCACAAAAACTACTATAGGTGAGCTTTTGCTCAGTAGCGTGTGCAGCTGCCAGGACCACACATTGGTCTCAGGTTGTGTTTCATAATGTGTATGAAGGCGAGTGCAGTAGTAGTGCTTTTGCAGGTGAGTGTTTTCCATTTGCTTCATCCAGAGCCAGAGCATGTGTGTGTGATGCACGGACGTAAAACACACAAACACACGGCCATCTGCTCTGTATACATGGGTCTGGGGGCTTGCAGGGTTTCCACCTGCACCATTAGAGAATCATCAGAGAGTGAGAGACAGAAAGACAGATGGAGCGTTAGCAGACGGACAGACAGGCAGCCGGTGAGTGGAGCCACTTGAGCAGGGCGGATGAAGAGGGGCCCCAGGTGTTGCTCCATCATCCATACAACCAGGGATGAAAGCTTCCGCAGCAGAAGGACAACAACCAATGAGGAGTGGTGCGTGAGTGTGCGTGTTTGTGTGTGTGAGTGTGCGTGGGCCCATGATCAAAGGAATGATGTCTGTTTTTCACCCTTTGATTGGATGTGTGTGTGCGGGCGTGCATGAGAGACAGGCTTGATGCTTGATTAGTACTGTCTGACCAGTCCTGATCAGTTCAGAGGGATTAGTCGCCTCAGTGCAGTGCAGTGTGTGTGTGTGTGTGTGTGTGTGTGTGTGTGTGTGTGTGTGTGTGTGTGTGTGTGTGTGTGTGTGTGTGTGTGTGTGTGTGTGTGTGTGTGTGTGTGTGTGTGTGTGTGTGTGTGTGTGTGTGTGTGTGTGTGTGTGTGTGTGTGTGTGTGTGTGTGTGTGTGTGTGTGTGTGTGTGTGTGTGTGAGCGTCTGTGTGTTTACTCAATCGTAGTGTTAAAAACAAGCTTTAGCTATCCAGCAGGAAGTGGTTCAGTTGGCCAGGCGGAAGGTTCGGTTTTGGCTCAGTTTCATTAGGCCTTCATCAATAAATCCATCAAAATACTTTTTGAATCCCAAATGATGAAGACTTAGGCTCATGTTGAAGACATGATGAAGACTTAGGCTCATGTTGAAGACATGATGAAGACATGATGAAGACTCAGGCTCATGTTGAAGACAGGAGGAATACTCATATATCCTGGTGCAGCCATTTTTTCCTAAAGCCCATTGAACTACACTCGATATATTCCGTCTGACTCTTTGCTAACGCCTATGTCGAGAGGGAGGGGGGGAGACACGGCTTGTATCTCCTTCTCCGTTTATCCAACATCCTCTGTGTCCTTCTCCAGATATCAGTGGGGATAGTCGTTATGCTAGCCACCATGCTAGCTGGCTTTAGTGTGATCAGCTGTCCCTGGTGTAAACAACGCAGACATGCCGTTTTAGTGGCGTAGATGCACAACACTAGCAACTCAAAAACAACAAATTAAATAGTTTAGAGAGGGCAAAGCTTGATTAGTTGTTAATAGAAATGACTAACAGAAAAAATAAGATCAAAACGATCGAAACAGAAAGCTATTGTGAAAATATTGAAAATCTAGCAGGAGCAACTGCAGCAGTCACATATTCTTACCACATTGTATTCACATCTCTCCTGGTGACTTGTAATATGTTGTGCAGGAAATCAGTCAGAGCACAGAGGCAATGAACATCCCCTCCAACAGAAATCCTATCCAGGGAAGGTGGCTTGGGAAGCTATCGTGTAATTTGTTGTAGGCCAGAGTGCAGTTTGTCCAGAGAATGGCTGTCTGGCATGATTTCACTAGCTAAGCGCCAGATGAGTGTCTCTGGGAGATATGGAGCAGTAAGTAAAGGTCAACCACTATTAGCATAACGACTAGCACCATTTGGATATGCAAAATCCATAATTCAAGGAAGAACACACACATCTCTCTCTCGCTCTGTTTCTCTCCAGGGGAGCAGGAACAAAGTCACCACTTGACCCTTTGCTTGCCACGGCCACTTGACTGCATTTTAATTAAAAAGCAAAAACCCACAGCGCACTAAATAGCCTAATCTCTACACGCTAACTTTAACACAAGCTAATGCAGCGTCTGGCTCAGTTCACACATGTGTTTAATACTACATGAGCGAGGTGCAGTACCGTCCTTTATCTCTATAGGAGCAGACATTTGCTTTATAATTCATTGTCACTGACATTTCCTATAGATTTAAATGCCACCATTGCAGAATGAGATACTGTATTGTTTGACAATAGAACAAGAGTGATGATATCATTCTCTATTAAAAAGATAGGTATTAATTACGCGCAGGCAGAAGGCCAGAATATGTCAGAGATGTCCAGTCCAATTCTTTCACAGATGCTTCAGTGATGGATATCAAGTGTCAGTCCTATTGGGCTATGGAGAATTGGGAAAATATATTTGCAGAGTAACTCCATCCATCCATCCATCTTCTCCCGCTTATCCGTGGTCGGGTCGCGGAGGTAGCAGTTCCAGCAGAGAGCCCTAAACAAAGTTTCCTTTCCCTGGCCACATCAACCAGCTCTGACTGGGGGATCCCAAGGCGCTCCCAGGCCAGCGAAGAGATATAATCCCTCCACCTGGTCCTAGGTCTACCCCTTGGTCTCTTCCCAGCTGGATGTGCCTGGAACACCTCGCCCAGGTGGCATCCTAACTAGGTGCCCGAACCACCTCAACTGGCTCCTTTCGACGCGAAGGAGGAGCGGTTCAACTCCGAGTCCCTCCCGGATGACTGAACTTCTCATCTTATCCCTAAGGGAGACGCCAGCCACCCTGCGGAGAAAACCCATCTCGGCTGCTTGTATCCGCAGAGTAACTCAAACCAGAAAAATAGGAGATACTGGGTCCCACGCTTAAAGACCATTTGAGCTAAATACCAGGTCGTGAGTGTGTTACTGTTGGATCCGACCAAAAGTGATGTTTATGTCTGAATTCTGAGGAAAAAGTCTAAATTCTGAGATTAAAGTCAGTGATCAAATCACAAACACTTTCCCCACTTTGCCTTAATCTTCAACACACTCTTCAGTGATGGTAATAGATTGTTAAATGTCTGTTTCCTTGTATCTTGTCTTCATATTTGTCCTTGTTGCTGTTGCAAATGGAGCTGCTGTGATGCAAGCAACTTGATCTGACCATGAAGTGTTATCGTCATCATATCCAGGCCTTAAGGATTCGTCTGTCCTCGTCCAAGGCCATATATGCAGTCATTATAACACAAATAAGAAGAATAAACCCAGACACACAGGGATAAATGTTCAAAATAAATACCGACTCGCTACATCTCTGAGGCTCTCAGTGCTGAAGGCCAGCAGCAACGAGAGGCCTCTGTGCTCTCTGCCTGGTGTTCCTGTGCACCAATCTGCTGTCTTGTTGAACATGAGCATTATGTCTGTAGTGATTGCATCACAGCAGCAGCTCGGCCTGTTTCCCTGTGCTCAGCAGCTGCTTGGCGGTTTAAGGATTTAGGCCTGGTGTTAAGAAACATGTTTACAATCCTCGCTTAATCTGACGGGCTTTGTCATAAAATCTGTAAACACAGACGCATGGTCAAATGAATGTACACGCAGACACACACTGCTTACCCGCAAGCACTGTGTACCGTGTTGGTGTTATACATAGTTTTCTATACTGAAAATTACGGGTTTATATAGACTGGTATAAGAATGAGTCTTAGAAATCTGAAAATGTGTTATCATTCGACCACTTCCTGTTCCATATTCTCTATGGCTTCTTTATGTCTTTGATTAACACAAGCTGAACAGATTGATATGCTGAATTTCCTGCTGAACGAAATGTGTCGGCATCATAAAGGTGTTTGCCACAGATCTCATTTTTTGCAGTATTACAAAATCCCATTGCTTGCCAAAATATGTCATCACTGCACCACCTTACGTAGGCTGTACGGACTTTATCAAGACTTCGATAGGATACTCTGTTTAAATGCTTATTCTGTCATTATTTACGTTCAAAATGTTTTGTGTCTTGCTTCTGTCCCAGGTGCGGGTGTCCCTCAGTTCCAGCCCATCCCTCTGAACAGCGGCTCTCGAGTGACGCTGCTGAGCAACGGCTCTCTGCTGATCAAACACGTGCTGGAGGACGACAGCGGCTTCTACCTGTGTAAGGTCAGCAACGACGTGGGAGCTGATGTCAGCAAGTCCATGTACCTCACCGTCAAAAGTAAGAGCCTGCGTCTGATGCACGATCAATAACAGCTGATGGGAAGTAATCATTGTGTATTTTAATGTTTGGGGGTTGGTGCAGCACGCCAGTAGTTTACAGATATCTGTACTCCTCGTAAAGTTGATCGGCCCGAGATTGAACTTGTTAAAGTCGAGAAGGAAGCGAGATGCACATCAGCATATTCAACACACAAGCTGTGCAAATGTGGAGCAAACTGAGTCTGAGAGGTACAGATTCTGGCACAGTCTGTCTTACTTTCACTGACCTAAATATATTGTGATGAACCATTTACTTGGTGAAATGTTCTCTGCTTTTAAGCTCCTGGATCTTTAATACCCCCTCTTAAAAACAATCCCCCCCGAAACACCTCCATTGGACTCCTTTGTTTACCTACGGAACATAGTTACATCACTTTGTACTGTAACACTCCAACTCCGACTATTGGCTAGCGCTCCAACACATTGTACATGATAGGCTGGACATCTCTAAGTGGTTGACTTATCACAACAGTGCTGGCCAGCTAACCAATCAGAGCAGACTGGGCTCTGGTTTCAGACAGAGGGTGGACAGAGGTGCAGCAGCCCAGGCAGTAGGAGAAAAGTAAAGAGCTTTTTGAACAGGGAAACATGTAGACACACAAAATACTAATATGCAATGGTTTTTTTTTTTTTTTTTTTTTACCTAGGCAGCCGACATATAACTAGAATTAATGACTTATTTCATTCCTCGTTTGTTTGTAGGAACACCAGATACCCATATGTATGTGCACAAGCTTTACAATATGTATTCATAATATGTCCCCTTTAAGGAAATAATTAAAGGGGTTATGAAACTGACTTATTCATGAGTGAGATGACAACAAATAAACAAACAGTGTAGGACAGAGAAGTGGAAACATGTCCCTATTCAGACTGCTTATTGTCCCGTTACTAAGTGTGTTTTTGTGTCAGTTGCAGGCATGTCATTGTCCCTGACTGAAGGTCTCCTGCCTCTAGTGAGCATTAGCATGTAGCTCCCCTATAGCGCTACGAGTGTCCCCCTATGTTCATGGCTCTTAGATGCGAGAGGGGCTTATTCTCCCTGAGCTACTGTTTTCAAACTGGAGCACGAGGAGCCCCGCTGACAGGCACACCTCTCTCTATCCCTTCTTCTTCTGTCTCTCTTTACCAGCCTAAAGGCTCATATGCAGACTGTGTTAAACATGTACAGAACCTGACATTTACAAGGGACACAAACTTCAAAGTGATGGGGTGGAAAGTAGCTAACTGTCCCTGACTTCTGACCTTTCTTTAAAAAAAAGGAATCCAACAAAAAATGAATTCCTTCTAGAGAAATGTGCACTTGTTATCATTAATATCAGCTGGCATGCCGTGGATATCCATGTGTCACTGTAATTAAGCCTCGCAGTGTACGAGGATGGGAGCTGTGTGAAGCCGTCAGTGCTGCAGCTCCAGAGAAAAACACGCTGGCTGTGTTTTCATAGGTCAGTCTGCTGACTGTGGCTCCCAGTTGCTATGCAGCGAGTTGACCTATGGCTGTGCTAACCTTTTTTTCTTCCATTTTCCTCCAAGCGAGAGCAAACACTGAGGCTGCAGCTACACAACACTCCACTCTCAGCAGCATATCCAACTCCAACATTGATTTTTAAGACATGTTTTATTAATTCTTTATTATCTTTATTCTTTATTTTGTCATACGAACATAGCTACAGTGTAGTTATGCTGATGAGCATCTTAGGTCACATGCTCCTCCAACAGTGCAACACAATAACACAGATAGACAGAAACATATAGTGCAAGTCTATATGCAATAAGAGTCTATATGCAAGTTATTGGAGTACGATATATTAGAGAAATAAATAAATAATTACTAAGTAGCAGATGAATGTTATGGATGTTGTTTCAGCAGTTCTGGGGCCGTATTCACAAAGCATTTTATCTTACCGCTAGGAGTGCTCCTAACTCGCGCTAAAACATTTTACGTAGGAGTTTTTTCTTAAAAGTTATTCACAAAGCCGCTGAGACCTACTCATACTAAGGATAAATCACTAAGAGTGAACTAAGAGTGACGCGCCGTTGCTATGGATGACGTCGATTCTCGTGCATGAGTTTAGAAGCGGTCAGTACGGTGATTGGTTGTTCAGAGCAGGCGGTCTCGGTGAAACTAATCCGCAACATCCCACAAACGAGCCACTAAAACAAGGAAATAGCCTAGGCTAGAAATGTATTCCTATCAAATAGTTATGGACAGTGCAGTTAGCAGAATACACGCATGATGACAAGTTTGTGCAGACCACGATAATGACGTTGTATATGCACGTTAAATAGAGAGAGAGCAAACAATAAAAATACGTAAATTGCATTAAATCAAGGAGGCAATTAAAAGCACCCTGCAAACTATTATCCAATGAGCATATTTCCAGCACTTAAACACTTTCAATAACAGCCCATACCGCCGTTCAAGCCCCCCTATCATGATGAATGAAAACAATCTGCGTGTTGATGGAATGTACTTTCTTTCTATTGACGAACACGTCCTCATCTTTTGATGGCGCAATTATTTGTATGTGCGTCCCGTCAATAGCACCGACCGCACCGGGCATACCTGCATTGCCATGAAGTTGGCTTTGATCCTGTGTAGTTGTTGATTGTCCAAAGGAAACCGGATAAACTGTTGGATGATATGTGGTCTAGAGAGCGCGTTGATGGTTTGGTTTATGGCACGGCTGACTGGTGGTTGCGATATTCCTAAATCGTCGGCATTGCAAAGTTGCATTTTCCCTGTTGCTAAATATCGTAGTGTTGCCAAACATTTTATTTCCGGACTAATCGGGTTATTCCTGTTAGTCGGGGATGTTATTGCATCCCGCACTAATTCCACAACAAGTTTGATACCCTCACGATTTAGCCTATATCTCTTGATCAATTCACAGTCTTCCATTGTCTCCAAAACATTTCGTCTCGCAGCCATTTTCAGATTCTTTGTGAATAGGTCTTACTGAGTTAGGAGTCCTCTCGAGGACTTTTAAGCTCTCCTAAACTTAGGTGCTACTTTTAGGCCTAAAATACTTTGTGAATTGCTCTTAGTGAATAAAATTAGGAGTCCTACATTTAAGACTGACACGCCCATTATGCTTAGGAGTTTCTCCTAAATTCGCCAGTTAGGAGCAACTTTTAGCCCTAAGATCCTTTGTGAATACTAAGATCCTTTGTGAAGGTGTTTAGCAGTCTTATTGCCTGTGGGATGAAGCTGTCCCTGAGTCTGGTGGTTTTAGTCCGGATGCTGCGGTAGCGCTTGCCAGACGGCAGCAGACAGAGCAGTTTGTGGCTGGGGGTGATGGGGGTCTTTTATAATATAAAAATATAATAATTTATCATTCCAACTAATGCAAAGTACAAACATGCAGAGTCTTGTGTAATACAGGGTGTTTTAATTTATACAACTGGGCTGTTAAAGAGGACATGTCATGCTCATGTTCAGGTTCATATTAGTCTGTTGTGCCTCTACTGTAACATGTAGCATGGACACATTTATTTGTCTCATACTGCCTTTGCTGCAGCAACTGTTTTCACCCTCTGTCTGAAAAAACTAATACTTCAGACTCACCAAAACATACTGGTTTGGTACAGAAACTCTTGAAAAAATCAAAACATAATCATTTAATATATTTTTCAATGATAATAAGAAAACAAATGAAAATGATCAACTCTCCTGTATCGTGAATCACATCGCAATCTTTTCCAAATGGTGCAACCCAAATAGATACTGAAGCTAAGACTGTGGTTTCACTGAATATGGATGAAAAACATGCGAGTGTCTTTCTACACTCTGCCCATTTACTCCTGAATGAAGTGTCTCTTGCAGTGTCATTTCAAACCTCTCAGTCACTTATAACTCGGTTAGCATTGACGTGTCATCTTCACCGCTGGAATAACTCACATTACAGGAAACTGCTGCGAGTACTTTGGGCCTATGATAAACCTGTGTGCTGCCATTGGCTGCTCGGTCATGACCGCACATGCTGGCTCAGCCACACGCTTGTCACTCGTCAACAGATCACATTTCATGCCCTTTAAACCCCAAACTGTACTCGTACACTCAAGACGCTTTCTGTAAAAGTGTACTTACTCGCATGAGTGGTTTGAAAAGGAGAGACCATTACTGTGCACACCATCATGTCCGTGTGTGTGTGTGTGTGTGTGTGTGTGTGTGTGTGTGTGTGTGTGTGTGTGTGTGTGTGTGTGTGTGTGTGTGTGTGTGTGTGTGTGTGTGTGTGTGTGTGTGTGTGTGTGTGTGTGTGTGTGTGTGTGTGTGTGTGTGTGTGTGTGTGTGTGTGTGTGTGTGTGTGTGTGTGTGTGTGTGTGTGCAAATATATTTTACTTCTTACTTAGGCGGGTTCCACTTCTTGTGTTTTTGCAATCACATCTGTTTTTATCTGTGTAACCGTTCATGGTGCATTGTGTTCATTCTGCTTGCATGCATCGTGTGCAATTGTGTGTGTGTGTGTGTGTGTGTTTGCGTGTGTGCGCATGTTAGGAGACACTGGAACTCTTGAGTGCATTTCAGCCTCATTTAAATCCGTCAATACTTCAATTAGAAGCCGGCGAAAAAGGCTCAAGGGAAGAGCAGTCGGCGTGTTTCTCTGCTTTATTTGCACTCTCTGGCTATCTTTGTTTCCAGCAATGTGAGGAAGATTAAAAAGATTACACATTATCTGTTTCATTTTATATTCTTGTTTGTTTGCCTGCAGCTGTGTGTATCCTCCAAGTACCTCCAAGCGCCATAAACAATAATAATAACAAAAATATGTTAGTTGCAACCATAGGCTTCTACAAATGAGTAGCTGCTTTTGTTTACCGCTGTTATGGGCTGAAAAATGACTAACGATTAATTGAGTCAAATTGTTTCAAATTAATTTTTCCTCCCTCTTTAATGGTCTTATTATTTTAGCTGCCGCGCAGACAGTTCACAACTAAGATCATTAGGTAACGTGGCTTTGAAAAGTACCAGTTTGCATATAAAATAATTTTTGAAACCACCAACGGCTCAATTTCAGACAAAAAATCACCCATAATGCATGTCTCTGAAAACCCATTTTTGTAAGATTGAAGCCTCCTCCACACATCCTCACTTCCTGTCTGCACCTTTCTGTCTTTGTTCCCCTTACCTCTCCCTCCCTCTATCACCCCACAGCTTTCCCTTTCTCCCTTGTCTCCCCTCTACCCACTCACACTTTCTCCTCTACCCGCCCCCGTTTTATTACCAGGCCCCTGTAATATCGCTGGATATTAAAAAATATACATCAACCGAGCAATTATGGGCCATCAAAAAGAATAGGTTTAGCCCCGGGCCCTGCGACTGCTTCACGGTAGCTGCATGGAGATGAGATTAGGAGGGAGCGAGCGAGTAGCCTCACAGCGGCTCGGGACACTCAAGCACGACCGAGATCTGGGAAGATTGTAGAACATTTTAGATACTGCTGTCTACATCACATGGTGTAGGTCTTGAATACACAAACACTTAGCTTGTTTCATTCACACACGTCTCACAAATCAACACACAAGGTCACGAAACATCTCAGATGAACTCAGATATGCATATTCATCCGAGAATGTGCTCATACATATGAACAAAAGCAGAAAATATTGTAATGCACATATGATTTTATTCACACATTAACACGCATTGCTTGCTGTCATTATGTTCTGAGCAAACACGAGCTCTGTCGATGTTAACTTCCTCTGCCAAGGCCACAGATTTAGTCGGAGAAAATAGCCCCCGTTAAGGAGCAATAACATTTAGAGAAGGGGCTGAGAAGACTCTTTTAATAGGACTCACTTAAAATTCATAGTTGCCATGCAAAATAAATCAGCGATTTCCTGCGCGGGGGCAGTGGGAAAGGGGATGATGGTACGGGGAGCGAGGGAGAGGGAGGGGCTGCGAGTGAATAAGAGATGAGGTTTAAACGTTGGCAGTCCCAGGCCTGACACATTTGATCATGTCAGGGGTGGGCGGGGGTTGAGGGTGCACGAACACACAGACACACACACACAAGTAGCACCCCTTTTAGATTTGTGTTGGCTTCATCAAAGAAGGAAATGTTCTGTGAGAAAAGAAAAGTCGGAAACATGTTGAAGAAGTCTGCTCCTGTGGGTTTATTTGTTTGTGTGGGATTTGTGTTTGTGCAAGCGCTCTTAAACTTGATATCAATTTACATTTGCCTCCTTGGATATAAATTACAGACCGACAGTTACATGGCTGGTGTTATTTTTAGATAACACAGATGTACTGGTAGACTCATTCCAGAGACAGGAATCATGTTAGCATTGTAATTGTGAGCGTGCTAGCCCAAAGCACCTCTGTACCCAAGAACGTGAGTAGCTTAAGACTCTGAAGGATACCTTTCCTAACTACTTTTACTTGACCTTGATGGAAAACTGAACAAGGTCAAGGAAGGTGTGAAGGAGACTTAATAGCAAAAGATAACTGTTGCGCTACGAGAATCAGAGTGCATTTACACAAGGCTACATTAGTATGCGATGGTGGATGTTATTGACGTGCATAACTTAGAAGAGGACATACTCTGCTCATTCTCAGGTTCATATTTGTTGGGAGTGTGTGGAGGGAACACAGGGATTTGAGCATTCCCAGACCATTTACATGCGCCAAAACCTGTATAACACACTACAGCAGGGATGGGCAAATGGCGGCCTGATACCGTACATTACACTCCTAGTTACGTCGCGAGCTGCGTGCATGATTTCGTTCGGGAGCCAAATACCGCAAAAATAATCTGTTTGTGTGTATTGTGTTTGTTTCCCGGGGAAACCCTCACAAGAAACACCGGCTGTTGTTATGCCTGCTGTGACGTTAAGTTACCGCTTGTATTGATGCCTTTACGAGTTTCAAAGTTTTATTTATCATCTGAATTTGGCGAAACAAGTTTAATATTCTAAAAACCAAGACTTTGTTTATTTGAAATTAGATGAAAACAAACTGTCACGGACCCTGCCGTGTTATCTATGATTACTATACGCTTTTCATTCATCATTTCATCAGGAGGGAGGGGGAGCGGCGCTGAGGAACAGCAGAGTGCGGGTTGACAGGTGTCTGTGTTGACATTCCACTTATTGTGTGTCAGCAGAGACTGGCTACAAGTGTCTTAGGTTCAAGTTAGACAACTAATGTCTGGGTTAGTGTTCATGACTTCATGTCATCTTAATGGTTAATCTTAATGCACACACATTTTCCCTGCTTTCCAATAGTTTAAAATAGTTTTATTCCACTGTTAAATAACCTGTTCAATGCAAACATGCCACTTGTAAAAATGAAATAACATTTCTGTGAACTGATATTTGTTTAGTGAGCTTATAGGCTGTTCCCTGAAAGATTGTGAAATGTCAATGAAGATGTCAGACTTAGTATATTTGTTAATAATTACATACAATACATGGAATTTGTGTGTGTGTGTTCCAAGTGAATCTGCGGCCCCCTGGTGGCCAGTACATACATTATGTGGCCCCCACCACCATCCAAGTTGCCCATCCCTGCACTACAGGGAAGGGAAAACCACAAAAAGCAAAATAGGACCTCTTTAAAAACTCAGTCTGGCTCTATATACAAATGTGTGCACAAACTGTATAACTGAAATAATAAGAATCACTTCTCTGCCTGCAGAATGGTCGAGGTTTAAACACATCAGGGTAATTTGCCACTCACACAAGTACGGAGTAATAAATGATTCATTATAAATTCAAGTGCTTTAATAATTGACTTGTGATTGTCTAACCTTCCTGGCACTCCTCGCACGAACAAACTGTACCAGTGTGTGAACACAAACGATTACAAAGTTATACACAAAAAAACAGTTTTGACCCGCAGGGATACTGAGTGTGTTTGAGGAGGCATGTGTGTATTTTTTAAATAATGTTTTCAGTTGTTTGTATGTGCCATTTCTTCCGTATGTTTTGGTTTCCACACTGTACTGAGTAAGCAAGGCCTGTGTGTATCTCTGCATGTGTATCTGTGGTTATTCGTGCATGGTTATACATGTTTCCAATGTGTGTGTGTGTCTGCGGGCCAGCGGACTTGTCTGCTGCGTATGAATAATCAAAGTGGTCTCTCTCATCATTAAATCATCGCTGTCCTGTTGGGAGCCTGAGGAGGAGATGGAGTGGGGGGGGGGAGAGGGTGAGGCAGAGGGATCATAGTTAGCGCTGCAGGGGAACATGCTCTCCCTCTCTCCGCCGTCGTGTAGCGCGGCTGAGATGTGTCATGAGCACAAGTCTTTCTGCTCTCTGTGCTCGCCCACTTAGCTCCCCCAGACACATGCACACACACACTCATACATATGCACTAGCACTCATACACACAGGCACATTATTCAGGAGTGTACAGACATGCACACACTGACTCAAACACACACATCTCTTTCCTGGAGGAGAGGGTTCTCCGACCTCTGCTGCACATGGAGCTGTCCTCTCTCAATGACACAGTGCAGCACATATTTACATACGCCGGTGACCTTCACATACACATTAGCCTTTCTGATGTAAATAAGGGTTGAATGCAGGGTTGGGGAGAATACTTTAAACATGTATTCCATTACAATGACTAGTTATGTGGAAACATTTTGTAATCAGTAACCTAATACCAGTTGATATATATATATACTGTATTAGAGTAACCTGATAACTCTCATCAATACTTAGGGCAGGAGAACTATGTACATGTACGACGAAACCAAGATATTTAGTATAATAACGTGTCATCCTGAAGAGCCCTATTATGCTATTTGGGGTTTTCCATTTCCTGTAGTGTGTTTGTGTGCATGTCAATGGTCTGCATAGGCTGTAATCCCAAAGTTCCTACCAGAGGGAGTTTCTCTTTTGAACATTAAATATACAGTATGATACAGACCTTTTCTGACCAACGGAAATAACAGCTCGTCAACTTCGTATTATATTTCCATATTAAATCATATTCATAAAGTCTACTTCAAACCGCAGAAGTTAATATGAAGGTTTCACACTTTAGAGATCATATGACTGTGAGTCGCACCTGAACGCCTCGTGCCAGTAGAGAGAAAAGACAGAATGAAACAAAAGTGTGAGTACGAGAACAGTGAGCGTGAGTAGTCTGGGTGAGAGACACACACACACACACACACACACACACACACACACACACACACACACACACACACACACACACACACACACACACACACACACACACACACACACACACACACACACACACACACACACACACACACACACACACACACACACACACACACACACACACACACACACACACACACACACACACACACACACACACACGGCTAATGAGCGTGGTGTGCGGTTAGAGCCAGACGGGCTCCTCGCTCAGACCGTTGGGAGTTCAGCGAGGAGTCGCCCCTTTCTTCTTCCAAAGCAGCACGTTACCGTTTGGCTGTCGTTATCAAAGCAGGCGCAGGCTCTCACCTGAAGCGCTGCGTTCCTGGATTGTGGGAGACAGGTAGACTCAAACACGAGTTCACGATGATCCCTGGAGTGTTTCAATGATCGTCATAATTGTCAGATAAAAAAAGAGTAATGGAGTTTCCTCAGTAGAAGACAGGATGGATGAATATGTGCGGTGTCTTTCATGTTATTGCCTTTTATTTTGGATTAAAAGGATTCTCTTGTGGGCACCTTAGAAGCAATTATGTCCAAAGGGAAAACATATACTGTTTTGTGCATTCTAAAATGAATTGCAGAGTTTAATCCCAGGTCAAATATGTGTTAAAGATAATAGCATCTAAAGCATCTCTATGGCTTAAAGATCTAATGTTATACCTGAACTTGGAGAAGATTAAATATAACCTGAGGGGCTCTTCAGAAATGTTTGAATCTGTCTGGGGCTCTGTGATAGCCTACATACATGTAGCTGAACTTACGACACCAAGTTCGGAAGAAAGGGGGGACTATGAACAGGGCCGCCGCATGCGAACAGGCAAGGCAGGCAACTGCTTGGGGCCCCAGACCAGAAGGGGGCCCCCAAAGAAGGTAGATTAAGAAGGTCCACAGCAACGACAACATGAAACACACTTTAATTTACTGCAACGACATGTCGGGAAACCCCCTCAAGGCGGCCCCATGCATAGCGAGCCGTAAAATGCTGCTTCTTATCTTACATTTCGTTGCCTTGCTCCGCTCCGGGGGGGGGGTCTGCTGGCTGTGCGTGGTGATGAAAAGCTGGTTCGAGGGACCCCCAGTGAATGTTTGCCTAGGGCCCCCACAGACTCTAGAATCTGCACTGACTATGAATGTATGTTTTTTTGTTTTTTATATACATGTACAGTATGTGTATGTATGCGTGTATGTAAATGTGTGGGTATGGGTGTAGGTAGGTACATATATATATGTGTATGTGTATATGTGGGTATACATATGTGAGTATATGGGTATATGTATTATTGTTATTATTCTTTATTCCCTTATCTATAAACAAAAATTAAATTATCTTTTAAATTACTTTATTTGGACCTATATATGTATTTATTTACTTTACTAGCTAGGACCGGGAGGGGGGGGGAAGGAAAACTATAGACCGTGTAAATGTAACTCATTGTGCCGGACTCAATAAAAAAAACCCAATATATATATATATATAGATATATATATCTATATATATATTGTCTTCAGTGATTTTTATAGTTTGTTAAATGTCTGTTTCCTTTTATCTTAACTTAATATTTGCCCTTGTTGATGTTGCAAATGGAGCTGCTGTGATGCAGAAACATTTCAGACTTGATCGACCGTAAAGTATTATTCAGGGATCTTACGGTCATTAAAAACCTGAAAAAAGGTCATGGAGAAGTCATGGAAAATCATTGGTGAAAAAGTGTATGAACCCTGCTTATCGTATCGTTAAAAAAGGTGATATTTGATGTTCCTCAACTAACATCCACATGTTCTCTCTCTCCCTTCTCTCCCCTCTCTCTTCAGTCCCGGCCATGATCACATCCTACCCGAACACCACCCTGGCGACGCGGGGCGAGGAGAAGAAGATGAGCTGCATCGCTCACGGGGAGAAACCCATCATGGTGCGCTGGGAGAAAGAAGAGCGTATCATCAACCCGGAGACCAGCCGATACGTGGTCACCGTCAAGGAGGTGGCCGACGAGGTCGTCTCCACGCTGGTGGTGAGCTACGTTTGTCCCTCTCATTCAGGGCTAACCTCATCTGAGACTTTCCTGGTAGACCAGAAGTCGTCAATTCAAGCGATTCGTTGAGTAGTCGTTAATAGTACTAGTATTTCTTAGGGCTGTGCGATTATGGCAAAAATCATCATCACGATTATTAAAAACGATTATCCATTTACTTTGAAAACATCCATTTATTGTAAAAATGTGAACAGTATGTTTTTAACAGTTGATTACCCTGAACTTTAAGTATAATTCAACTGAAAAACCAATAAAAAATTATTTTAAAAAAAGATAATTACATTTTTTTTTTTTTAAATAAAATTATAATCTTTTTATTTCGAGATTAAAATACGATTAATTGCACAGCCCTAGTGTTTCTTCACAAAATGGTTTCAGTTGCAGGACTGAGGACTTTTTCCTTATTATAAGGGGGCAGCCCTTGTCTCATTTAAGGAGCCCACAGCCTGTCCATATGTCTGCTTTCTATTCAGATGGAAAGCGGAGAGAGAGAGAGAGAGGAAGTTAAGGGAAAACGTGTAAAAAAAAAAAAACTAAAATATTCAAGTAGAGTATAAAATATTAAAAAGCTCCCTCTCAGTTCAGTTTAATGGTTATTAAAATGCAGTGTGTGAACGAGTACATGTGTAAAGCAATTTTGTAAAATTGCAAGGAATATGAGCCTTAAGATAAGCCTTTTTTTAAGCATAATTTCTCCCTCTGTTTCTCCTCTTAGATTATGCCGACTGTTCGTGGGGACTCAGGTTTCTTCTCCTGTCACGCCATCAACTCTTTTGGGGAGGACCGAGGCATCATACAGCTGACAGTGCAAGGTAACACTCAGCTCATATCTTTTTCACTCGGGAAGAACTTTTCCTCCAGGTGAAGAGAAATGTTCAAGCGCTTTTTACTTAATTCATTTCATATATCTAATTGCTGAACAGCAGGGGTGTCAAACTCAATTTCATCTCGGGCCACATTAGCATCATGGTTGCACTCAAAGGGCCAGTTTTATATATAAGACTATATAAAAATACATTACAAATATTTAATATATATAAAATAATGTATTATATTACATTATTGCCCCTGCATTGGATTATTATTGGATAGGGTAATAACTTCATAATTAACTACGTCTGAAAGCAGAAGTCTAGGGCCAATAATTGCAAGTCTCTTCAGTGAGAATGTCACAAAATGATAAAAAAAAAAAGCCAAATTAGATAAGTGACATTTTGAAAAAAAAAGAGTCAGACTCAGAGAAAAAGGCAAATTCTAAGAAAAAATACATATTTTGAAGAAGAAAAAGTCAGATTCTGAGAAAAAAAAAGTCACATTTGAGATGCATTGTGGGACATGTAGTTTATTGGCAACGTGCTTCTGTAAATCGGCATGTAACCGTATAATAAACACATTATATCCTTTGCAAGCTCTTGTGGGCCACATCAAAAGAAGTCACGGGCCGGATTTGGCCCCCGGGCCTTGAGTTTGACATCCCTGTGACTCCCTCTCTCTGTAATTGTTCACAGGGGAAATCCCACACAGAGTAAAGCCAATACATCTCTCTGTCGTCCAGTTCTGTTTCAGCGCTGCTGCTTTAACTATGTTGTGTTCTCGGTTCTCCGTAGAAGCCCCCGACCCTCCGGAGGTGGAGATCCGGGAGGTGAAGGACCGGACCATCGCTCTGCGCTGGACCATGGGCTTCGATGGGAACAGCCCCATCACAGGATATGATATCGAATGCAAGAACAAATCAGGTAGACACAGGTTCAGGAAATCATACAGTGTTCAGTTCTTTGATGAAAACTAGGATGAAGTATCAGAATCAAAACTGAATATTTATCTCGGGGGGAAATTGGGCAGTTGCTCAGTATAAGAGCTAATTAAAATAAACAATACAAGATAAATAAAAATAAACATTTGTACACAAAAAGTCAGAACATGAGATAAAAAGATCAAATCAATACATTTAGATAAACATAAGGATAGTTTATGTAACTCTTGGAAATGTGGTTTTATGTCAGTTGCTCAATATTAGAACGCAATAAAAAATAAAATGACTAAAAGTAAATAAATATGTTTTTTAAAATAACAAGTTAAAGTAAGAATTTGTGATAAAAGGATAAAATAAATTGATTTAGAACAACATAACAATAATGCATTTATGTCAGGTGGGGATTGGGTTTTGTGGCAGTTGCTAAATTATTGAACGAAATAAAAAATTACTTAAAAAGAAGATACAAAATGAAAGGAAGAATGTGCAGTAAAACGATCAAATCAAGATATTTAGATAATCATAAGAACAAATAGTTGTATTTATTTCAACTCTGTACTAACTGTAAGAGGTTATTCAAACATAACATTTTTAAAAGTTACAGTAAGGTTAGAATGTGTTATCAAAAGGTAAAATCAAGATATTAGAAATTGGGTTATTTGGCATTTACTCAAAAAAGATCAGATAAAGATATTTAGATAAACATATGTATTTTAATATAGTATTATTGCTAATAATAAAAGCTTTCTGCTGAAACGTGGCTTCACAGCAAACTGGAAATAATGTAATTAGATTCTTGAAACATGACTCTGTGTTCGTAACAGTCTGTTCCCCCCCTCTCTCTCTCCTCCAGCGTCATGGCTATCAGCCCAGGTTACCAAAGATGTTTCCCCTCAGCTCAACCAGGCCACAATCATCGACCTCCACCCTTCGTCCACCTACAACATCCGCATGGTCGCCAAGAACATCATCGGCAACAGTAACCCCAGCAACGAGCTGACCATCACCACTGATGAAGCAGGTAGCTGTCACATGACATGTTAAAGTGTTTTAGAGAGGTAGTAACGTACTGCTTTCTGCTTTATACATGAGAGTAACACATGTGTCACTTCCCGGCAAAAATGACGGCTCCGCCACTTTTGGGGGAAAAAAAAGCTTTCATTTGAACGGCGGTCAATACAAATTCTGAAGTTTTTGCCAATCCGATCAGAAATGTAAGAAAACCGTGGATTTTTGGATTTTCAAAGAGCCCGATTACGATGGCCAGACAGCCAAACAATTACATGAAATCATTGGAAATTGACGCTCGGGCTCGATGTATAATAAATACATAATAATTATAATTATACTTTTTAATAACAGAGCATTTCTAATAAAGGTTCTTAATGTGCCAGTAAACATTTTTAATAATCATAAAAACACATGTAAAAACGATTATTATTATTATTATATTTATTATTATTTCATGTATGTACTTTAACTACTTTGCAATTGGACTAATTTTTTCTCCAAGTATAAAGAATTACTCTCTTTCTCCAAATCACTCTTAAAAGGTAATTTGGCTAATATTAACTTTGAACTGTCACTATAATTTATTTTAATTCTCTAAAGAGAATTGACTTCCTGTCTAAACGCTGGTTTAGTGTCCATTTTCTCCTGGCCCTCAAACCTGTTGAGCCACCTAACACATCATTATTTTATGGTGGTTTGAAATGGAGCCATCATTTTTTCTATCTGGGGAAACAGATCAGTTCTCTGTTGCTTTTAGTCGGCTCCATCAGTGTTCACTTATCCTCTATTGCCTCTAATGACCCCCCCCACAGGCATACCAGCACATTAAAACGCCCCATCTTACTGGATTCATCGCTAAAATAGAGTCGTAAACTTCAAATTAAATAAAACATGTATCCTCAATTTATTTTAAAGGTTAAAGTTGATGATGTTACACTTTATTTCTTTTTCTTTTTTTTAAATGAACATTTAGTTGAGATGTAAAGACACTTGAAGGAAAAAGAGCATGGAGGAAAATCCATTAGAAAAGCAACAGCTCCATCTAGTGAACGGGATAAAAATGATCATCTCTTCCATTAAGAGAGGACCTGTGTACTATACAGCTTTGTATGCATGTAAATGGTCTGAAAAACTAAAAAAGTCCTTGCTGTTTTTATTAAAAGTAAATGTTTATTGGTTTAGAAATATTATTTAAAGGTCTTTTGATGTCTTTTATACTGAAATGTGGACCCACGGCCCTATCAGAAAGTTGCCATCAGAAACAATGCCCGACTGTTTTGGACGTAATATGGTCAGTGTTTACATTAGCATCGCTAACACTCAGAGCTAACCTGTACTGGAGAGCATGTGTGTGAAGAAGCAGGAAATTAAAAGGAAGTCACCTTGTGGTATAACCGGCAAGAGAGAAAGCCTTTGAGCTCCATACTGTTTCAGAAAGAATCCTTGATAATCCATGATATGGCGTTTCATCACGGCAGTAGTTAGTTTAGACAGTAGCTGCTGGGTCCCGCATGAGCTCATTAAGCTTTATACCCCAAATCAGCACTTTTGAAACAGGAAGTGAAATAGAGGGATATGAGGCATGGCTAGAATGGGTGATCTGTTTGGTATTCTGAGCAAAACACTTCTTAGACATGTTTTTTATATATTTGTATATATCTGAGACCTATGCTATTGCCTAAGAATAGCATGATAGGTGACCTTTAAGTTATTGAGGTAGTCCTTTAACCTGGACTTTGGCTGCATAAGATTTGCTAGCTGGTGCCTCAGCGGCAGTTCATTCTCTGTTGTATGTCTTTATAATTTAGCCGCTAAACTGTTTATTTATGTACTTATCTATATTGTATGAACATCTTTTAAAGTATTTGAATGAAAATTCCCCCGAAAGTTTGAAAGTGAAACTTGAAAAATGTGCAGTAATATTGAATAATGTTCTTTATTTGAAGCCCCTGACGGCCCCCCACAGGATGTCCTTCTGGAGCCCACCTCCCCACAGAGCATCAAAGTTTCCTGGAAGGTAAAGTACAGCCCTGAAATACATTTAAAATGATTTGACCGATTGAAAATGATGGTAATGCTTCCCCTAAAAACTTCTAGAACTGCAGCGACAGCAACGTAACTTAAAATGGTGGCAGCACTGATCGAGGTTTTCTGTAACTGCCCGAGTCTGTTCACATTTTCTTTTACATTAACCAGTTTTTACACACTGCAGAGCCCATACTGTGTTCCTGTAAGTGTTTACTTCAAAAAGTATTCCACTGTGTTTTCTGATGGAGGGAAACTAGTGAGTTTGTCTCCACCACTGAGGTGAAACCGAGTAATAAGCTCAGTTTTCCTCTCCTCTTCCTCGCCCTGCAGCCTCCACAGAAGCACCTTCAGAACGGGGTGATCCGCGGCTACCAGGTGGGCTACAGGGAGTACAGCCCGGGGGGGAGCCACCAGTTCACCATCCTCAGCCTGGACACCAGCGGAGACACCATGGAGAGCATCATGCTGGACAACCTGAAGAAGTTCACTCAGTACAGCGTGGTGGTGCAGGCGGCCAACAGGGCGGGCACCGGGCCGTCCTCTCAGCAGGTCGTCGTAAAAACCCTGGAGGACGGTAAATATACAACCAAGTCTCCGTCTCAGCAGGTCCCGTCCTCTCAGACTTTTCCAACCCAACAACTCCAACCCTGGTCCAACACCGTGTCTCTCTCTCCTGTCCTGTGTTGCACACCTCCTCCTTGTTTCTCTGGCTTCCCTGCTCACTGTCTGTGATCACTTAAAAAGCAAACACTTTCCGCTGTTTGCCAGTCCTGCGCGGTTGGGGAATTGTGATGCAGTTAATTACAGCTGTTCTTTATTACACTGATCTCAGACCAAAATTGTACAAAACAGAAACACGTGCACATGTTGGGATTTAAGTGAATACCTTTAAAACACTGCCCAACCTCACAGCTGATTTGGCTGTTGCTTTCAGTTATTACGAGTACCTACTATTACATATAGTACAATACTTAAATTACATATCTGTTTTTTATTTGTTACTTTGAACCATATCTCTTCCAAATACGCGTTTTTGATGCAATGGCTCTAGCTCCAACATGCTTTTGGAAAGGCTGCCCTCTAGTGGACATTTGTCAAATTACATCAGACAAACACTTAAGAAATGACATGTAGGGTGATTTTTTAAATATATGTAAAACGTCCCTTTTTGTTTTTTTGTCATGAAACATTTTTAAATTGTAATTGTATCATATTATCTCAAGCTAAATGTACCTGCGTCAATGGGTTTGAATAACATATATATCCACATCTTTACACTCATACTAATTATTGGAAAGTTTAGGAGTGCAGTTGTCATATTCGAAACACATTTCAACCGCTCAATAATTTCACAACTTAGAATTAAACACCACTTTCCACTTCAGTATTTTGTGGTTGTTTCAAGATTTGTTTCTCTCAATAAAAAAATAAAAAAGGATGTGTTTAATTAGATATGGTGCAAAAAAAGAAATGATGAGCGTATCTTGACAGTTGTTCCAGATGGTATGTTGTTATTTGTGGTATAGCCCACATGATTGTATCTGCACAGGCAGTCTAAAAGAGCCTTCTTTTGGCTCTTTTCTGTTCTTTGGTTTTAGCGCCTGGCCGACGCGCTCACACATCACTCAGAGATATATTGTTTGTTTTTGGTACATTTATTTCCATGTTATCGTTTCCATTTCTTCACTGTTTGTTCTCTTCTTTAAACACACAAATGAAGATATCTTACCAGACGATGTTGAAACAGTTTTCGTCATTTAAATAAACAAATCTTATTTTCTCTGCAGTGCAATGCAGCGGTCAAAAGACCGTGTGGCTTCACAACCATAATAGAACCCAGAGTATAATCAGCAAGACTCTTTTAACCAGCTGAGGCCATCGCAGCACCAATCAGCTGCTCCGCCCCACCGTGGCTGCGGATCCCGATCAAATGACACCAATCAATTATACTCCATTAAATAATCAAAATAATAAATCAACGTTTTGGCTCCTACACCGTCCCTCTTGTTCTAATTCACATGCCTCTTTTAAGATCCTCCCTTTCTCCCCCCTTTCTCACAGTTCCCTCTCGCTCCCCTGAAAATGTCCTGGCTGTGGCGAAGGCCCCCGAGGTGATTTCTCTCTCCTGGGTGCCTCTATCCAGAGACGATCTCAACGGGAACCTGCAGGGATACAGAGTCATCTACTGGGCCAACCTGCCCGACGGAGGTATGGACTTCAACTCACCAAACACTTTCATTTACCCTCATTTAAAGGTCACCTATTATGCGATAATACTTCCTCATGTCTTTTATAAATAAACATGTGTCCCCTCTGTGGAAAGAGATTCTGAAAGTTTCAGGAGAAAAGATTAGCTTACTTTTTGTCCTGATCCATTTATATAAAAACCTGTCTGAAAATGAGCTGATCAGATTTTGGCCACTTGATGATGTCATAACGATGTTCTGGCTTGTGTATCCATTAGCCAATCACCAACCAAGGTAACTCCCCCCCACCTTATCACCTGAATCTCCTCCTAGAGCACCATTGTGTTCTTTTGAACCAAATATCTCTCAGAGGGGTGTGGGGAGGGGCTCCTTATTTTCATTTAAAGTAACAGACAGAGAATCAGCACTTTTGAAACAGGGCTGAAACAGAGGGGATTATGGGTAATACTGCAATGATCTGTTTGGTATTTGGAGCCAAACACTTCAGAGACATGTCTTGTATATATCTGAGACCTATAATATATTGATTAAAAACAGTATAATAGGGGACCTTTAAGTCCAATCCTGACTTCCAATATAGTATATATTGACAGTTAATATATTAAAACATGACATTATCGAATTTTACCTTATATAATCATTTGTGTTAAACATTTCTTAAATACATTTGGAATAGTTAAATGGCTACTGAGTTTATCCAAAATCTACATTACTGCTTGTTTGTTATTGCTGTTGCTGGTCGTGGTTCTTCCACTAGGGGGAGCTGTGGTATTGTCAGACTGTTTAATGCTGTTGTGGGTAGACACGAGTGGATCTGACTTTAATTATATTTGACTCGAGTGTTTCTTCAACTTAATGTGTTGTTTTAAATAATACTTCTGCATACA